>NC_088424.1:53480603-53733546 GCF_034236695.1 Oncorhynchus nerka
CGACAAGATAGAGACCGTGCTCTGCCCAGGTACACACACACACACCTACAGTATGTACACACACACACCTACAGTATGTACACACACACACACACACACACACACAGTCTTTTATAACTAACCTTGTCCGATTCAAAATTATATTTTCCCTAACCCTTAACCCGAACTCTAACCCCAAAACCTGACCCTGACCCTAACCATAGCTCCTAACCCTGACTCCTAACCCTAAAACTAACCCTAACTCTAACCCCACAACCTGACCCTGACCATAACCATAGCTCCTAACCCTAACTCTTAACCCAAAACCTAACCCTGACCCTAACCATAGCTAATAACCCTAAAACTAACCCCTAAGCCTAATTCTAACCTTAACCCCCTAGAAATAACATTTAACCTTGTGGGGACCAACAACATGTCCCCAGTTGGTCAAAATATCTGTTAGTTTACTATTCTAGTGGGGACCAACAACAACAATTCTAGTGGGGACCCTGTCAAAAGTTTGGACACACCTACTCATTCAAGGGGTTTTCTTTATTTGTACTATTTTCTACATGTAGAATAATAGTGAAGACTTCAAAACTATGAAATAACACATGGAGTCATGTAGTAACTAAAAGTGTTTAAAAATCTAAATATATTTTATATTTGAGATTCTTCAAAGTAGCCACCCTTCAAGTGCAGATGCAAAAATCATCAAGAGCTATGATGAAACTGACTCTCAGAAGGACCTTGATGACAGCTTTGCACACTCTTGGCATTCTCTCAACCAGCTTCACGAGGAATGCTTTTTCAACAGTCTTGAAGGCGTTCCCACATATGCTGAGCACTTGTTGGCTGCTTTTCCTTCATTCTGCAGTCCAACTCATCCCAAACCATCTCAATTGGGTTGAGGTCAGGTGATTGTGGAGGCCAGGTCATCTGATGCTGCACTCCATCACTGTCCGTGTTCAAATAGTCCTTACACAGCCTGGAGATGTGTTAGGTCATTGTCCTGTTGAAAAACAAATGATAGTCCCACTAAGCGCAAACGAAATGTGACGGCGTATCGCTGCAGAATGCTGTGGTAGCCATGCTGGTTAAGTGTGCCTTGAATTCAAAATAAATCACTGACTGTGTCACCAGCAAAGCACCATCACACCTCCTCCTCCATGCTTCAAGGTGGGAACCACACATGCGGAGATCATCCGTTCACCTACTCTGCATCTCACAAAGACAAGGTGGTTGGAACCAAAAAATCAGACCAAAGGACAGAATTCCACCGGTCTAACGTCTATTGCTTGTTTTTCTTGACCCAAGCAAGTCTCTTCTTCTTTTTTGGTGTCCTTTAGTATTGGTTTCTTTGCAGCAATTTGACCATGAACGCCTGATTCACACAGTCTCCTCTGAACAGTTGATGTTGAGATGTGTCTGTTACTTGAACTCTGAAGCATTTATTTGGGCTGCAGTTTCTGAGGCAGGTAACTCTAATGAACTTATCCTCTGCAGCAGAGGTAACTCAGGGTCTTCCTTTCCTGTGGCGTTCCTCATGAGAGCCAGTTAACTCTAATGAACTTACCCTCTGTAGCAGAGGTAATTCTTGGTCTTCCTTTCCTGTGGCGGTCCTCATGAGAGCCAGGTAACTCTAATGAACTTATCCTCTGCAGCAGAGGTAATTCTTGGTCTTCCTTTCCTGTGGCGGTCCTCATGAGAGCCAGTTTCATCATAGCGCTTGGTGGTTTTTGCAACTGCACTTGAAGGGTGGCTACTTTGAAGAATCTCAAATATAAAATATATTTTGATTTGTTTAACACTATTTTGGTTACTACATGAATACATATGTGTTATTTCATAGTTTTGATGTCTTCACTATTATTCTACAATGTAGAAAAAAAAATTAAAGTTAAAAAAAAATAACCTCTCTCTTTGTCTCTTTATCATTCTGTCAGATCCTGTCATCGTGTGTCCTGACCTCCCCTGTAAAACTGGTAAGATTATTCTGAGGATTTTCATTCTGATTTTTAATTGTCACATGCCCTAAGGGCTGTGATTAAAGTTGGTTTTGAACCCTGAACCTGCTGGTTGAGTGCAGTCCAGTCCAGTACTGAACTCGTTCTCCACACTGTCTCGCTTGGTTTGACATCAGAAAACGTTTAAAGGTTTACATGAGCATGGCAGTCCATCACCTTGAGGCTCTACAATGTCCACATAGTAAGGAAGAACTAACGAGGTAGAGAGAGTAGAACTGAGAAGCTACATGCTTGGTGGGTGTACCGGAGGCCATATTAGGTGTACCGGAGGCCATATTAAGTGTACCGGAGGCCATATTAGGTGTACCGGAGGCCATATTAGGTGTACCGGAGGCCATATTAGGTGTACCGGACCGGAGGCCATATTAGGTGTACCGGAGGCCATATTAGGTGTACCGGACCGGAGGCCATATTGGGTGTACCGGAGGCCATATTAGGTGTACCGGACCGGAGGCCATATTGGGTGGGAGGCCATATTAGGTGTACCGGAGGCCATATTAAGTGTACCGGAGGCCATATTAAGTGTACCGGAGGCCATATTAGGTGTACCGGACCGGAGGCCATATTAGGTGTACCGGAGGCCATATTAGGTGTACCGGAGGCCATATTAGGTGTACCGGAGGCCATATTAGGTGTACCGGACCGGAGGCCATATTGGGTGTACCGGAGGCCATATTGGGTGTACCGGAGGCCATATTAGGTGTACCGGAGGCCATATTAAGTGTACCGGAGGCCATATTAGGTGTACCGGAGGCCATATTAGGTGTACCGGACCGGAGGCCATATTAGGTGTACCGGAGGCCATATTAGGTGTACCGGAGGCCATATTAGGTGTACCGGACCGGAGGCCATATTGGGTGTACCGGAGGCCATATTGGGTGTACCGGAGGCCATATTAGGTGTACCGGAGGCCATATTAGGTGTACCGGAGGCCATATTAGGTGTACCGGAGGCCATATTAGGTGTACCGGAGGCCATATTGGGTGTACCGGAGGCCATATTAGGTGTACCGGAGGCCATATTAGGTGTACCGGAGGCCATATTAGGTGTACCGGAGGCCATATTGGGTGTACCGGAGGCCATATTAGATGTACCGGAGGCCATATTAGATGTACCGGAGGCCATAGTAGGTGTACCGGAGGTCATATTGGGTGTACCGGAGGTCATATTGGGTGTACCGGAGGCCATATTGGGAAGTGACCATTTGGGATGTTGATGCGTCGTGTCGCGTTCTTCCGCCCACCATTCTCCCGCTCGTTGCAGGAGGGGGCGTGCCCGTGCCTGACAGCGTGGCCCCTCCCCCCTGGGAGGAGCTTGCGGAGCAAGGCAGCCCCTCAATGGTCCCCTCCTCAGTCGGGGGCGTAGCCAGCCTGCTGGGCAGCCTACGGGAGCAGCAGTATGGGGTTGGCGTGGCGACCATGGCCTACACGGCTCAGCGGGCTAAGCTAGCTCAGCCAGGCGCTGACAGGCAGCAGTGGACACAGCTGTTCATCGACTCCTTCAGGCTGGTCTACGGAGACATCATGGGAGACCCAGCCAAAGCACTGGGGCTGTGTTAATGGGCTAAAAGTGCTAGCTAGCAATCTAACAAAACTAGCTGATGAGCTAATGTTACTGCCTAATGCACTAACGATGCTAGCTAATGAGTTAACAGTGCTAATTAATGGATTAAGGGTGCTAGCGCTGCTTATATTGTCACCTTAATGCTAATATTGTTAGCTATATGCTAAGTGTAAGCTCTGTGCTAATGTTTAATGCTAATATTGTTAACTCGATGCAATCACTTAGTCAGTTTAGTCTAATTTCGCTTGGAATATTTTAAACCTATTTAAGCACTTTTTGTTAGTATGCATAGCTCTGGGAAGATGCTAACAGAGTAGACAAGCTTCAGGCAGGTGGTAAGTTTTGCTGCTACATATCTCATAGCTAACATTTACCACTGTGAACCACTCAAATCCCTCGAACCACTTGCTGAATCACTGCATGATTCCTCAAAGACACCGTTTTTGCAGTTTTGCACATCGCCATAGTTACAGCAGCCATTTTATTTTTCTGTGAATGTTAGTGTTTGGGTTGGTTATGGGCATTACACTTTAGGCCTGTAGGATTATTGGGTAGAGAATATATTGAATCAGTTGGGAAAACAGAGAACGTTTAAAAAAAAGAGAAGTTTACTGTGTTATTTTAGCTCTGAGACTGCAACATGCTTAGCGTCAGCTAAATATAGGTATTATTGGATTAACAATATCCTACAGAGAGAATATCTTAAAGATGTGATCATGTATTTTTAGCAGAGTATGTTTTCCTTTCCTGTCATGTTTGCCTATGTGAAATAAATCATTAGTGTGAAGGGAAACAATGAGTCATGTTGTTGTTGTATGTCTGAGTCCTACTCCAACCATCCTTCAGGTCAGCCATGTTACAGGTCCCTAAAACAGTCAGTAAAATAGCCTTTTGAGTGACTGAAACATCACACACAATATTTTTTCCTGATCAAGATGGTAAATATTTTAGATGTTTTCTTCTTCCTTCGTAGTCTGACAAGACAGACTGAGTGGACGGGGAGCTAGTAGACTGAGTGGACAGGGAGCTAGTAGACTGAGTGGGCAGGGAGCTAGTAGACTGAGTGGGCAGGGAGCTAGTAGACTGAGTGGACAGGGAGCTAGTAGACTGAGTGGACAGGGAGCTAGCAGACTGAGTGGGCAGGGAGCTAGTAGACTGAGTGGACAGGGAGCTAGTAGACTGAGTGGACAGGGAGCTAGCAGACTGAGTGGGCAGGGAGCTAGTAGACTGAGTGGACAGGGAGCTAGTAGACTGAGTGGGCAGGGAGCTAGTAGACTGAGTGGGCAGGGAGCTAGTAGACTGAGTGGGCAGGGAGCTAGTAGACTGAGTGGACAGGGAGCTTGTAGACTGAGTGGGCAGGGAGCTAGTAGACTGAGTGGGCAGGGAGCTAGTAGACTGAGTGGGCAGGGAGCTAGTAGACTGAGTGGACAGGGAGCTAGTAGACTGAGTGGGCAGGGAGCTAGTAGACTGAGTGGACAGGGAGCTAGTAGACTGAGTGGGCAGGGAGCTAGTAGACTGAGTGGACAGGGAGCTAGTAGACTGAGTGGACAGGGAGCTAGCAGACTGAGTGGGCAGGGAGCTAGTAGACTGAGTGGACAGGGAGCTAGTAGACTGAGTGGACAGGGAGCTAGCAGACTGAGTGGGCAGGGAGCTAGTAGACTGAGTGGGCAGGGAGCTAGTAGACTGAGTGGACAGGGAGCTAGTAGACTGAGTGGGCAGGGAGCTAGTAGACTGAGTGGGCAGGGAGCTAGTAGACTGAGTGGGCAGGGAGCTAGTAGACTGAGTGGGCAGGGAGCTAGTAGACTGAGTGGACAGGGAGCTAGTAGACTGAGTGGACAGGGAGCTAGTAGACTGAGTGGGCGGGGATCTAGTAGACTGAGTGGGTGGGGAGCTAGTGGGCTGAGTGGGTGGGGAGCTAGTGGGCTGAGTGGGTGGGGAGCTAGTGGGCTGAGTGGACGGGGAGCTAGTAGACTGAGTGGGTGGGGAGCTAGTGGGCTGAGTGGGTGGGGAGCTAGTAGACTGAGTGGGTGGGGAGCTAGTGGGCTGAGTGGGCAGGGAGCTAGTAGACTGAGTGGGCAGGAAGCTAGTAGACAGAGTGGGCAGGGAGCTAGTAGACTGAGTGGACAGGGAGCTAGTAGACTGAGTGGACAGGGAGCTAGTAGGCGGGGAGCTAGTAGACTGAGTGGCCGGGGAGCTAGTAGACTGAGTGGACGGGGAGCTAGTAGACTGAGTGGACGGGGAGCTAGTAGACTGAGTGGACAGGGAGCTAGTAGACTGAGTGGACAGGGAGCTAGTAGACTGAGTGGACAGGGAGCTAGTAGACTGAGTGGACAGGGAGCTAGTAGACTGAGTGGACAGGGAGCTAGTAGACTGAGTGGGCAGGTAGCTAGTAGACTGAGTGGGCAGGGAGCTAGTAGACTGAGTGGACAGGGAGCTAGTAGACTGAGTGGACAGGGAGCTAGTAGACTGAGTGGACGGGGAGCTAGTAGACTGAGTGGACAGGGAGCTAGTAGACTGAGTGGACAGGTAGCTAGTAGACTGAGTGGGCGGGGAGCTAGTAGACTGAGTGGACGGGGAGCTAGTAGACTGAGTGGACAGGGAGCTAGTAGACTGAGTGGGCAGGGAGCTAGTAGACTGAGTGGACAGGGAGCTAGTAGACTGAGTGGGCAGGGAGCTAGTAGACTGAGTGGGCAGGGAGCTAGTAGACTGAGTGGACGGGGAGCTAGTAGACGGGGAGCTAGTAGACTGAGTGGACAGGGAGCTAGTAGACTGAGTGGACAGGGAGCTAGTAGACTGAGTGGACAGGGAGCTAGTAGACTGAGTGGACGGGGAGCTAGTAGACGGGGGGCTAGTAGACTGAGTGGACAGGGAGCTAGTAGACTGAGTGGGCAGGGAGATAGTAGACTGAGTGGACAGGGAGCTAGTAGACTGAGTGGGCAGGGAGCTAGTAGACTGAGTGGACATGGAGCTAGTAGACTGAGTGGACAGGGAGCTAGTAGACTGAGTGGGCAGGGAGCTAGTAGACTGAGTGGACAGGGAGCTAGTAGACTGAGTGGGCGGGGAGCTAGTAGACTGAGTGGACAGGGAGCTAGTAGACTGAGTGGGCAGGGAGCTAGTAGACTGAGTGGGTGGGGAGCTAGTGGGCTGAGTGGGTGGGGAGCTAGTGGGCTGAGTGGGTGGGAGCTAGTGGGCTGAGTGGGGAGCTAGTGGGCTGAGAGGGTGGGGAGCTAGTGGGCTTAGTGGGTGGGGAGCTAGTGGGCTGAGTGGACAGGAGCTAGTAGACTGAGTGGGTGGGGAGCTAGTGGGCTGAGTGGGTGGGGAGCTAGTAGACTGAGTGGGTGGGGAGCTAGTGGGCTGAGTGGGTGGGGAGCTAGTGGGCTGAGTGGACAGGGAGCTAGTGGGCTGAGTGGGCAGGGAGCTAGTAGACTGAGTGGGTGGGGAGCTAGTGGACTGAGTGGGTGGGGAGCTAGTGGGCTGAGTGGACAGGGAGCTAGTAGACTGAGTGGGTGGGGAGCTAGTAGACTGAGTGGGCAGGGAGCTAGTAGACTGAGTGGGTGGGGAGCTAGTGGGCTGAGTGGGTGGGGAGCTAGTGGGCTGAGTGGACAGGGAGCTAGTAGACTGAGTGGGCAGGGAGCTAGTAGACTGAGTGGGTGGGGAGCTAGTAGACTGAGTGGGCAGGTAGCTAGTGGGCTGAGTGGACGGGGAGCTAGTAGACTGAGTGGGCAGGGAGCTAGTAGACTGAGTGGGTGGGGAGCTAGTGGGCTGAGTGGGTGGGGAGCTAGTGGGCTGAGTGGGTGGGGAGCTAGTGGGCTGAGTGGACAGGGAGCTAGTAGACTGAGTGGGCAGGTAGCTAGTGGGCTGAGTGGGTGGGGAGCTAGTAGACTGAGTGGGTGGGGAGCTAGTGGGCTGAGTGGGTGGGGAGCTAGTGGGCTGAGTGGACAGGGAGCTAGTAGACTGAGTGGGCAGGGAGCTAGTAGACTGAGTGGGTGGGGAGCTAGTAGACTGAGTGGGCAGGTAGCTAGTGGGCTGAGTGGACGGGGAGCTAGTAGACTGAGTGGGCAGGGAGCTAGTAGACTGAGTGGGTGGGGAGCTAGTGGGCTGAGTGGGCAGGGATCTTACCTTGACGGACAGTTCTTTGAAAACGCCTGTCAAGCAACATGGACTCAGTGAACATTGTTGCAGTCAGATTATCTCAATCAAATGTGCTGATACACAAAGCAACTCAAACAACATTGACATTGCATGCAACATCCAAACCTGTCACACATCATGGTTTCACAAATCATTTGTTTATCCAACTGTTTGGTTACTGTAACAGCATCCATATAGACAACATGTTGGCTATATAATTTAGCTAGCTAGCCCAAATGGCAGTGTCAGCACTGTTTATTTATCAAGCTACCTATATAGTTCATCTGGGGAAAAATGTGTTGTAAAGTTAGTACAGATTGAGGTCATATAGGCATTTATACTGTATGTCAGACAATGTTCATACAGTAAATCAAGAAGTTTTTATGAATCTCCCTTTTGATATGTCTTGTGATGTAATGACATGACAATGAGTCTGAGTTTTGGGCAACCCCTCCCCCGCTTTGGTTCCATGCTGGCTGAAGACCTAGCTAACTAGTAATTAGCTAACACCAGATACAAGTGGAAACCTAGAAGTATATTTGCCTAAGATGAATAGAGGAAACGTCTTATTATATTTGCTGACACGCTGCAGTCAAATTTTGGCACTTTACTACCTAGTTGTGTGTGCAAACCATGCCCTCTATTTAAATTAGGTAAGAGTTTAAGACATTACTATTGGTGTCTTAAAATGTGCCTTTTTGTGATGTCACAAAAGGCCCTTAATAATCCCGCCTCCTGAATCCAAGTGTTTGACATGAGGGAGGGGACCAGTCATTTTATGATTCAACTTTATCAATGTAGAAGCAACAGTCATTTTATGATTCAACTTTATCAATGTAGAAGCAACAGTCATTTTTCATACTTTGATTTGGTTTCATCCAAATATAGTTTTGACTGTTAGGGACCTTTAAGTTTTAGTAAAGTGATTTTAATAACCTGCTTTTAATATCCTTCAGAGAGCATGCAGATAATGGATGGGTAGATCTTTGTTCAGTTATATGCAGTTAAAGGATGGGTAGATCTTTGTTCAGTTATATGCAGATAAAGGATGGGTAGATCTTTGTTCAGTTATATGCAGATCAAGGATGGGTAGATCTTTGTTCAGTTATATGCAGATAAAGGATGGGTAGATCTTTGTTCAGTTATATGCAGATAAAGGATGGGTAGATCTTTGTTCAGTTATATGCAGTTAAAGGATGGGTAGATCTTTGTTCAGTTATATGCAGATAAAGGATGGGTAGATCTTTGTTCAGTTATATGCAGATAAAGGATGGGTAGATCTTTGTTCAGTTATATGCAGATAAAGGATGGGTAGATCTTTGTTCAGTCATATGCAGATAAAGGATGGGTAGATCTTTGTTCAGTTATATGACAAATTATCTGAGAACCCAAAAACAAATTATAAGGTGTTCCTCAGGGTTCGGTACTTGGACCCCTGCAGTTCTTGTTATACATGTTGGCACTTTAATTCCTATACATGGCAGGGATGTCATGGCCATTATAATGACATATATCTGTGGTTATCAATGAACCAAGAGGAGGCTGCTGTAAAACATATCTGTTGTATGTGACAATACATGTATCGTTATTTATTTTTGGCATTTTTTGGCATATAAATATTGGATGACAGCCTGTCAACTTCCTCTTCCCCTCTTCACTCAGGCTAGACAGCCTGTCAACTTCCTCTTCCCCTCTTCACTCAGGCTAGACAGCCAGTCAACTTCCTATTCCCCTCTTCACTCAGGCTAGACAGCCTGTCAACTTCCTTTTCCCCTCTTCACTCAGGCTAGACAGCCAGTCAACTTCCTCTTCCCCTCTTCACTCAGGCTAGACAGCCAGTCAACTTCCTCTTCCCCTCTTCACTCAGGCTAGACAGCCTGTCAACTTCCTCTTCCCCTCTTCACTCAGGCTAGACAGCCAGTCAACTTCCTCTTCCCCTCTTCACTCAGACTAGACAGCCTGTCAACTTCCTCTTCCCCTCTTCACTCAGACTAGACAGCCTGTCAACTTCCTCTTCCCCTCTTCACTCAGACTAGACAGATGATGTTATCTAGCTGTGTGTGTGTGTTTCTGAGCCAGCTGCTGTCAGCTGTGTGTGTGTGTGCGCGAGTTAACGTGTGTTGGTGTGTGTCTATGTATGTTCATAATTCCAGTAGATGCGTGTGTGTCAATGCGTGTGTGTGTCTTCAACGTGTGTGTGTGTGTGTGTGTGTGTGTGTTTCAGAGCCAGCGGTGGCCAGCTGTGTCCAGCGCCCTGTGGACCTTGTGTTCATGCTGGACGGGTCAGAGAGGATGGGAGTGGAGAACCACCGCCGAGCCAAGGAGTTCATCGAGAACGTGGCGCGCCGCCTCACGCTGGCCAACGGCCAATCAGACGACAGGAACGCCCGCATCGCCCTGCTGCAGTACGGCAGCAAATCAGAACAGAAGGTTGAGTTTTCGCTCACGCACAATCTGACGGTGATCGCTGATTCGCTGGCTGGGATGAGCTACATGGACTCCGCCTCCTCTCTGGGCAGCGCCATCATACACGCTGTCAACAACCTGGTGATGTCACAGGTACAGTCAGATCACGCACACACCCTGTCAACAACCTGGACAGTTCTACCTACAGTGTACACTCTATAACTACACTGTCTCTGTTCTACAGTCGTAATATTGTGTAACTACACTGTCTCTGTTCTACAGTCGTAATACTGTGTAACTATACTGTCTCTGTTCTACAGTCGTAATACTGTGTAACTATACTGTCTCTGTTCTACAGTCATAATACTGTATAACTATACTGTCTCTGTTCTACAGTCGTAATACTGTATAACTACACTGTCTCTGTTCTACAGTCGTAATACTGTATAACTACACTGTCTCTGTTCTACAGTCGTAATACTGTATAACTACACTGTCTCTGTTCTACAGTCGTAATACTGTATAACTACACTGTCTCTGTTCTACAGTCGTAATACTGTGTAACTACACTGTCTCTGTTCTACAGTCGTAATACTGTATAACTACACTGTCTCTGTTCTACAGTCGTAATACTGTATAACTACACTGTCTCTGTTCTACAGTCGTAATACTGTGTAACTACACTGTCTCTGTTCTACAGTCGTAATACTGTGTAACTATACTGTCTCTGTTCTACAGTCGTAATACTGTGTAACTATACTGTCTCTGTTCTACAGTCGTAATACTGTATAACTATACTGTCTCTGTTCTACAGTCGTAATACTGTATAACTATACTGTCTCTGTCCTACAGTCGTAATACTGTGTAACTATACTGTCTCTGTTCTACAGTCGTAATACTGTATAACTATACTGTCTCTGTTCTACAGTCGTAATACTGTATAACTATACTGTCTCTGTTCTACAGTCGTAATACTGTATAACTACACTGTCTCTGTTCTACAGTCGTAATACTGTATAACTATACTGTCTCTGTTCTACAGTCGTAATACTGTGTAACTATACTGTCTCTGTTCTACAGTCGTAATACTGTGTAACTATACTGTCTCTGTGTGCTCTACAGGGCAGCCGTCTGGCGCGTCGTAACGCAGAACTGTCTTTTGTCTTCATTACCGACGGAATCACTGCCAGCGAAAGCCTGGAGGAGGGCGTGTCGGCCATGCGGCGGGCTGAGGGTGTTCCCACGGTGATCGCCATGGGGACCGACACGGACCAGGACGTGCTGAGGAAGGTTGCCCTGGGAGACACGTCAGCCATCTTTAGAGGAGAGGACTACGCCACGCTGGGGAAACCCACATTCCTAGAACGCTTCATCCGCTGGGTCTGCTAACCAGCTGTGTTTTAACTAACAGTTAAAGGTGCAATCCGTAAGAATCTTTTTAGTAACGAAATAAACAAACAAATCAATGTGTTCTCAGATGTGAAGGTGCTCTGTGCTTTTCAAAGTTTAAGCAAAAAGTGGCAGAACTTGGAAGCTCAACTTCTAGCTCGTCCAAGAGACAAAAGGCACTCCACATTTTTGTATTTTTTAAATAAATTAAATGACAGATTTTACCTTTAACTAGCTAAGCCCAAACAACCAAAGCCTTTCTCATCAGAGAGTTACTGAAGTGTGAAAGAGGTTGCAATTGTAAGTCTTGTTTCTGTTTTTTTTTTTTGTATTGTGTTTCTAGAAGAGATCCCTCACTGTGAGGGATCCGTACGTTTTGTATTTTACACTAAAGGTGCTATTCTAGTGGAAGGAGTTACACACAGTCTCGTGTTGCACAAACAGTCAACTCTGTTTATCAAACAGTCTTCATTTTTTAAACAGTTCAGTTTTTCAAACTTTGTAATTTCGATAGAAGTGCCGCTTTATACTTTATTATTCTAGTTCAGGGGACCATCCACTCATTTACACACATCTCTCACACACAAACACACCAATTAGTTCAGGGTTTCAAACTCGGTCCTGTCCTCCTGCTGAGCTAGCTACTCTGAGCTAGCTATTAAACCCAACACACCCATACTTTTACCCAACACCCCCACACTTTTACCCAACACACACACACACACACACACTGAAAATGCATTTGTTGTAAACTGAGCAGTATGTAATAAAGCTAGCTGTGGTGAAACCAGACCTGTGTGTGTTTGTACACATCTGTATTGCACCTGTATTTAAGATCTTCTAGATGTGAACCATAGGTATCCTGTCTGTCCTCTGGAGTGTCTGGAAGTTAGCCACAACCTGCTGTTTGAAGGGGAATGGAAACACTTTGCCTTGACGCCCCCCCCCCCCTATACACATGGAATTATAGATATACCTCTCCTTAATGCAACCACTGGGTCAGATTTCAAATAACCTTTTTTGGTACACCTATCCAAACGCTGGTGCTGGTCGACCATTTTTTCGGACAAAAACTTCAAAAAGTTATATTACAGGTCGAAAGAAACATTTCAAACTAAGTACAGAATAAATCATTAGGATGTTTTTATCATAAATCTTCAAGAAAGTTCCCAACCGGAGAATACCTTTGAGGAGGAACAGAACGCAGGAAGATATCATGCGTGTGACCTGGAACTGGCTCTCTCTGTAGTCTGATTCATTCCCCTCTCATTCAGTCCCACAACACAGTAGAAGCCTCATTCAAATTTCTATAGATGGTTGACATCTAGTGGAAGCGCTAGGAAGTGAATCTTCATTCATATCGCAATGGGATTTCAATAGGGAATGGTTTGAAAATATACCAACCTCAGATTTCTCACTTCCTGTTTGGATTTCTTCTCAGGTTCTTGCCTGCCATATGAGTTATGTTATACTCACATACATCATTCAAACAGTTTCAGAAACATCAGTGTTTTCTATCCAATACTAATAATAATATGCATATATTAGCAACTGAGACTGAGGAGCAGGCCGTATATTATGGGCACCTTTCATCCAAGCTACTCAATAGTGCCCCTGCAGCCTTAAGACAATACCTTTAAGACAGCATCTTTAAGACAATACCTTTAAGACAGCATCTTAAGACAGCATCTTTAAGACAGCATCTTTAAGACAATACCTTTAAGACAGCATCTTAAGACAGCACCTTTAAGACAGCACCTTTAAGACAGCACCTTTAAGACAGCATCTTTAAGACAATACCTTTAAGACAGCATCTTAAGACAGCACCTTTAAGACAGCACCTTTAAGACAATACCTTTAAGACAGCATCTTAAGACAGCACCTTTAAGACAGCACCTTTAAGACAGCACCTTTAAGACAGCACCTTTAAGACAGCACCTTTAAGACAGCATCTTTAAGACAATACCTTTAAGACAATACCTTTAAGACAATACCTTTAAGACAGCACCTTTAAGACAATACCTTTAAGACAGCATCTTTAAGACAGCATCTTTAAGACAATACCTTTAAGACAGCATCTTTAAGACAGCATCTTACTCCAGCCTGCCAATGGAACATTGGCATCAATCTTTACTCTGGCAATTGAAGACGGCACTACCCGTAGAGCTAATAAACTTGATTCAATATCAAAATCCTAAAAATAGAGATGTTTCTATGTTAAATGCACATGTTTAGTAGAAGTGGATTGAATACATCTATTTGCTTAACTTTAGTGTTTCCATTCCCCTTTAAAACACCTCTTACACAATAAATACTGTAATGACCTGACTAGATCATACAGGAACAATTGTCCAGACTGAGGCTTGAGTTTATGAATTGACGGTTTATTAACCCAACTTTACACGGGCTACTGTTTGGCCATAGCCCGGGCCAAATAAAGGAAGGATACCCTATTAAAAAACCGTGAGCTTCTCTTGTGAAGGCCAGACGTAAGAGAAAGAACAATGGCTAAAACTGGTCTTAACCTCCAATGCTCCCTGCCCAACCCCCCTCCACACCTCTCCACCAACCACCAGGAAGCCCGGCATCAGAACATTCCAGGCATCCCCGCGATTGGCAGAGATGGCCGCCTCGCTTCGCGTTCCTAGGAAACTATGCAGTTTTTTGTTTTTTTACGTGTTATTTCTTACATTAGTACCCCAGGTCATCTTAGGTTTCATTACATACAGTCGAGAAGAACTACTGAATATAAGATCAGCGTCAACTCACCATCAGTACGACCAAGAATATGATTTTCGCAACGCGGACCCTGTGTTCTGCCTTTCAACCAGGACAACGGAATGGATCCCATGCGGCGACCCCAAAAAGAGGGAAACGAGGCGGTCTTCTGGTCAGACTCCGGAGACGGGCACATCGTGCACCACTCCCTAGCATTCTTCTCGCCAATGTCCAGTCTCTCGACAACAAGGTTGATGAAATCCGAGCAAGGGTAGCATTCCAGAGGGACATCAGAGACTGTAACGTTCTTTGCTTCACGGAAACATGGCTCACTGGAGAGACGCTATCGGAGGCGGTGCATCCAGCGGGTTTCTCCACGCATCGCGCCGACAGAAACAAACATCTTTCTGGTAAGAAGAGGGGCGGGGGCGTATGCCTTATGGCTAACGAGACATGGTGTGATGAAAGAAACATACAGGAACTCAAATCCTTCTGTTCACCTGATTTAGAATTCCTCACAATCAAATGTCGACCACATTATCTACCAAGAGAATTCTCTTCGATTATAATCACAGCCGTATATATCCCCCCCAAGCAGACACATCGATGGTACTGAACGAACTTTATTTGACTCTTTGCAAACTGGAATCCATTTATCCGGAGGCTGCATTTATTGTAGCTGGGGATTTTAACAAGGCTAATCTGAAAACAAGACTCCCTAAATTTTATCAGCATATCGATTGCGCAACCAGGGGTGGAAAAACCTTGGATCATTGTTACTCTAACTTCCGCGACGCATATAAGGCCCTGCCCCGCCCTCCTTTCGGAAAAGCTGACCACGACTCCATTTTTTGATCCCTGCCTACAGACAGAAACTAAAAAAGAAGCTCCCACGCTGAGGTCTGTCCAACGCTGGTCCGACCAAGCTGACTCCACACTCCAAGACTGCTTCCATCACGTGGACTGGGATATGTTTCGTATTGCGTCAGATAACAACATTGATGAATACGCTGATTCGGTGTGCGAGTTCATTAGAACGTGCGTTGAAGATGTCGTTCCCATAGCAACGATTAAAACATTCCTAACCAGAAACCGTGATTGATGGCAGCATTCGCGTGAAACTGAAAGCGCGAACCACTGCTTTTAATCAGGGCAAGGTGACTGGTAACATGACCGAATACAAACAGTGCAGCTATTCCCTCCGCAAGGCTATCAAACAAGCTAAGCGTCAGTACAGAGACAAAGTAGAATCTCAATTTAACGGCTCAGACACAAGAGGTATGTGGCAGGGTCTACAGACAATCACGGACTACAAGAAGAAAACCAGCCCAGTCACGGACCAGGATGTCTTGCTCCCAGGCAGACTAAATAACTTTTTTGCCCGCTTTGAGGACAATACAGTGCCACTGACACGGCCTGCAACGAAAACATGCGGTCTCTCCTTCACTGCAGCCGAGGTGAGTAAGACATTTAAACGTGTTAACCCTCGCAAGGCTGCAGGCCCAGACGGCATCCCCAGCCGCGCCCTCAGAGCATGCGCAGACCAGCTGGCCGGTGTGTTTACGGACATACTCAATCAATCCCTATACCAGTCTGCTGTTCCCACATGCTTCAAGAGGGCCACCATTGTTCCTGTTCCCAAGAAAGCTAAGGTAACTGAGCTAAACGACTACCGCCCTGTAGCACTCACTTCCGTCATCATGAAGTGCTTTGAGAGACTAGTCAAGGACCATATCACCTCCACCCTACCTGACACCCTAGACCCACTCCAATTTGCTTACCGCCCAAATAGGTCCACAGACGATGCAATCTCAACCACACTGCACACTGCCCTAACCCATCTGGACAAGAGGAATACCTATGTGAGAATGCTGTTCATCGACTACAGCTCGGCATTCAACACCATAGTACCCTCCAAGCTCGTCATCAAGCTCGAGACCCTGGGTCTCGACCCCGCCCTGTGCAACTGGGTACTGGACTTCCTGACGGGCCGCCCCCAGGTGGTGAGGGTAGGCAACAACATCTCCACCCCGCTGATCCTCAACACTGGGGCCCCACAAGGGTGCGTTCTGAGCCCTCTCCTGTACTCCCTGTTCACCCACGACTGCGAGGCCACGCACGCCTCCAACTCAATCATCAAGTTTGCGGACGACACAACAGTGGTAGGCTTGATTACCAACAACGACGAGACGGCCTACAGGGAGGAGGTGAGGGCCCTCGGAGTGTGGTGTCAGGAAAATAACCTCACACTCAACGTCAACAAAACTAAGGAGATGATTGTGGACTTCAGGAAACAGCAGAGGGAACACCCCCTATCCACATCGATGGAACAGTAGTGGAGAGGGTAGCAAGTTTTAAGTTCCTCGGCATACACATCACAGACAAACTGAATTGGTCCACTCACACAGACAGCATCGTGAAGAAGGCGCAGCAGCGCTCTTCAACCTCAGGAGGCTGAAGAAATTCAGCTTGTCACCAAAAGCACTCACAAACTTCTACAGATGCACAATCGAGAGCATCCTGGCGGGCTGCTTCACCGCCTGGTACGGCAACTGCTCCGCCCACAACCGTAAGGCTCTCCAGAGGGTAGTGAGGTCTGCACAACGCATCACCGGGGGCAAACTACCTGCCCTCCAGGACACCTACACCACCTGATGTCACAGGAAGGCCATAAAGATCATCAAGGACAACAACCAACCGAGCCACTGCCTGTTCACCCCGCTATCATCCAGAAGGCGAGGTCAGTACAGGTGCATCAAAGCTTGGACCGAGAGACTGAAAAACAGCTTCTATCTCAAGGCCATCAGACTGTTAAACAGCCACCACTAACATTGAGTGGCTGCTGCCAACACACTGACTCAACTCCAGCCACTTTAATAATGGGAATTGATGGGAAATGATGTAAATATATCACTAGCCACTTTAAACAATGCTACCTAATATAATGTTTACATACCCTACATTATTCATCTCATATGTATACGTATATACTGTACTCTATATCATCTACTGCATCTTTATGTAATACATGTATCACTAGCCACTTTAACTATGCCACTTTGTTTACATACTCATCTCATATGTATATACTGTACTCAATACCATCTACTGCATGCTGCTCTGTACCATCACTCATTCATATATCTTTATGTACATATTCTTTATCCCCTTACACTTGTGTCTATAAGGTTGTAGTTTTGGAATTGTTAGTTAGATTACTTGTTGGTTATTACTGCATTGTCGGAACTAGAAGCACAAGCATTTCGCTACACTCGCACTAACATCTGCTAACCATGGTGTATGTGACAAATAACATTTGATTTGATTTGATAGCAGGTTGATTGGCATGTCGGGACCCCGCGAACACTGGTAAGTACAACACAAGCCATTAATAATAACTGAACACATAACACAGTAATAACGTGGTAAAAAAATATAGAACCTTGTAGGCAGTAAGACAACCTGACCAAGGCTCTGTTATAGAGACATGAATGTGAAGGAAAAAGTCGCGGGGCTGCCGTTTGGCTGAAAAACGAACTACGGCTTGCACCATCGTCAGAATGAGCGGATTTGTCAAAGAGGACGCGCTCTCCCTCAGCTATGTTTGGTCACGCAGGGACACCATAGGATGGACCTTGACCACAGTTGATTAGGTGCTGACTAGTTCGAGTTAGTTAGTTGACATCTGGAATAAAGGTTTGTGTCTGTGCAATTCATCTCAGCCGCGCTGGACAAGAGACTGATACATCACTTTTGTGAGTATGTTTACAAAGTCATAAAACACATTGTCCGCATTTTACCCTCTTTTCACGTTCTTTCTACTTAGTAGATTGTATAGTCAACGCGTGAACTGTGCTCCAAGTCGTTTTGAAATCGGAGCATCTACGCCTGCAATTTAACATCACGAGCGGAACCTCTATCATTGCCCAGTCTTGCCACAGCACCGTCATTGTAAATACGAACGTGTTCTTAACTGACATGCCTAGTTAAATAAAGGTCAATTAACTTAACCGTGAACCGTGGCACTTTGAAGCATGTGATTGGTCTAGTTATGTAAGGGATCAAGGGGATTGGATGCATGTTTTAAAGAAACGCCCCTCAAGATTAGACTGTGTAGAGTACGAGGATCTTCAACTAGTAGATATAAACCACCTGACTATTGATATTCAATAGCTTTTTCTTGAAGGTTGAGTGATTTAGAGAAATTAGCCCTATTTTTAAAGAGAGAGTTAAACCCAAATACAAAATCTTTGTGACCTTATCTTGAAATAAGTCTATGGACAAGGACACTGCAATCAATCTATGATGTGTTTACCCACTGCCATCAATATGACCATTTCCTGTGCAGATCCTTAGTGTATTGGTGACAATTCCTGCCGCGTATCACATACAACTTTCCACCTGAGAACGGGGATCCCTGCTTCCAACCTTCCCACTGTTTCTAGAGAACAGGGATCCCTGCTTCCAACATTCCCACTGTTTCTAGAGAACAGGGATCCTGCTTCCAACCTTCCCACTGTTCCTAGAGAACAGGGATCCCTGCTTCCAACATTCCCACTGTTTATAGAGAACAGGGATCCTGCTTCCAACCTTCCCACTGTTTCTAGAGAACAGGGATCCTGCTTCCAACCTTCCCACTGTTTATAGAGAACAGGGATCCTGCTTCCAACCTTCCCACTGTTTCTAGAGAACAGGGATCCTGCTTCCAACCTTCCCACTGTTTATAGAGAACAGGGATCCTGCTTCCAACCTTCCCACTGTTTATAGAGAACAGGGATCCTGCTTCCAACCTTCCCACTGTTTATAGAGAACAGGGATCCTGCTTCCAACCTTCCCACTGTTTATAGAGAACAGGGATCCTGCTTCCAACCTTCCCACTGTTTATAGAGAACAGGGATCCTGCTTCCAACCTTCCCACTGTTTATAGAGAACAGGGATCCTGTTTCCAACCTTCCACTGTTTATAGAGAACAGGGATCCTGCTTCCAACCTTCCCACTGTTTCTAGAGAACAGGGATCCTGCTTCCAACCTTCCCACTGTTTATAGAGAACAGGGATCCTGCTTCCAACCTCCCACTGTTTATAGAGAACAGGGATCCTGCTTCCAACCTTCCACTGTTTCTAGAGAACAGGGATCCTGCTTCCAACCTTCCCACTGTTTCTAGAGAACAGGGATCCTGCTTCCAACCTTCCACTGTTTCTAGAGAACAGGGATCCTGCTTCCAACCTTCCCACTGTTTAAAGAGAACAGGGATCCTGCTTCCAACCTTCCCACTGTTTATAGAGAACAGGGATCCTGCTTCCAACCTTCCCACTGTTTATAGAGAACAGGGATCCTGCTTCCAACCTTCCCACTGTTTATAGAGAACAGGGATCCTGCTTCCAACCTTCCCACTGTTTATAGAGAACAGGGATCCTGCTTCCAACCTTCCCACTGTTTATAGAGAACAGGGATCCTGCTTCCAACCTTCCCACTGTTTATAGAGAACAGGGATCCTGCTTCCAACCTTCCACTGTTTCTAGAGAACAGGGATCCTGCTTCCAACCTTCCACTGTTTATAGAGAACAGGGATCCTGCTTCCAACCTTCCACTGTTTCTAGAGAACAGGGATCCTGTTTCCAACCTTCCACTGTTTATAGAGAACAGGGATCCTGCTTCCAACCTTCCCACTGTTTATAGAGAACAGGGATCCTGCTTCCAACCTTCCCACTGTTTATAGAGAACAGGGATCCTGCTTCCAACCTTCCCACTGTTTATAGAGAACAGGGATCCTGCTTCCAACCTTCCCACTGTTTATAGAGAACAGGGATCCTGTTTCCAACCTTCCACTGTTTATAGAGAACAGGGATCCTGCTTCCAACCTTCCCACTGTTTCTAGAGAACAGGGATCCTGTTTCCAACCTTCCACTGTTTATAGCATTAGCCTGTCTCCCTCTCATTTCATTACTGTCTGAACAAAGTGACAACCAACTAAAAAATATATTTACAAAATATTAGCATACTTTAAATGACCCCCCTTAAAAAAAAATCTCAAAGTCATCAAATGGTGTGTCCATGTAATGTTTAAACCTGAACCTAAATCACCTGACCTGTGGGTTTTATTGTCCACCCTGGATCACCTGACCTGTGGGTTTTATTGTCCACCCTGGATCACCTGACCTGTGGGTTTTATTGTCCACCCTAGTCACAGGCCTAAGCCATGTCAAAATACGTAGATTGCAGGAAATTATCTATAAAAGAGTCAAATGTTCCTGATGGAGGACCCCCAGCTCCCCGTCTAGGGGGTGCGCCTGGGGGGCAATGAAATCCAAATGGCAAATCTCACTCCAAGCTTTCTTAAACAGTTGGCAGCCCTGCGACAGTGCAGATCTAGCGGATCTAGCGGCAGATCTAGTGGCAGATCTAGTGGCAGATCTAGCGGCAGATCTAGCAGATCTAGCGGATCTAGCGGCAGATCTAGCAGATCTAGTGGCAGATCTAGAGGATCTAGTGGCAGATCTAGCGGATCTAGCGGCAGATCTAGAGGATCTAGCGGCAGATCTAGCAGATCTAGTGGCAGATCTAGAGGATCTAGTGGCAGATCTAGAGGATCTAGCGGCAGATCTAGCGGCAGATCTAGAGGATCTAGCGGCAGATCTAGCAGATCTAGTGGCAGATCTAGAGGATCTAGTGGCAGATCTAGCGGCAGATCTAGCAGATCTAGCAGATCTAGTGGCAGATCTAGCGGCAGATCTAGCAGATCTAGCCGATCTAGTGGCAGATCTAGCGGATCTAGCGGCAGATCTAGCGGATCTAGCGGCAGATCTAGCGGATCTAGCGGCAGATCTAGAGGATCTAGCGGCAGATCTAGAGGATCTAGCGGCAGATCTAGAGGATCTAGCGGCAGATCTAGAGGATCTAGCGGCAGATCTAGAGGATCTAGCGGCTGCCTGGGCAGCGTGTTATTATGCAGTAATATGTGAATAAGTCCTCCAAGAGTAAAGGGGCCCAGTAACTTAGTTAGGCCTTTTATCATTGTATCTGTTAGTTCCAGTGTCGTTCAGGTTGTCAAAATGTTGTCTGGATTTTTTAAATTGCAGGTTCAGTTTAGGCTACAGGTTATATCTTTGACACTCTGCCCCATTGACAGGTTAGAGAGAGATTTGACACGTGTGTGTGTGTGTGTGTGTGTGTGTGTAGTGTGATGGAGGGGGACCGTATAACCACCCTGTCTACTCCTGTAATGGTTGTGGATGTTGATATAGTGAAGAGGAATGCTGAGAAAATGAGAGAACACTGGACCAAGCTGGGAGTCACACTACGACCCCACATGAAGACACACAAGACCCTGTAAGAGACACACACACACACACACACACATTTACACACACACACACACACATTTACACACACACACATACAAACCCAATAAGAGACCTGAACTGTGTGTGTGTGTGTGTGTGTTGTGAGTGTGGTGATATAATGACAGGTGGGTCTAGGAGTTGTGTCGTCGTGTCAACACTGGCAGAAGCCGGTTTCTATGCCGACCACGGATATGACGACATCCTGTATGCCTACTCTGTGCCCTTTGACAAGGTACACACACTAACCCCTCCACACTACACCCTAACCCCTCCACACTACACCCTAACCCCTCCACACTACATACACCCTAACCCCTCCACACTACACCCTAACCCCTCCACACTACACCCTAACCCCTCCACACTACACCCTAACCCCTCCACACTACACCCTAACCCCTGCACACTACTCCCTAACCCCTGCACACTACACCCTAACCCTCCACACTACACCCTAACCCTCCACACTACACCCTAACCCCTGCACACTACACCCTAACCCCTCCACACTACACCCTAACCCCTCCACACTACACCCTAACCCCTCCACACTACACCCTAACCCCTGCACACTACACCCTAACCCCTCCACACTACACCCTAACCCCTCCACACTACACCCTAACCCCTGCACACTACTCCCTAACCCCTGCACACTACACCCTAACCCCTCCACACTACACCCTAACCCCTGCACACTACACCCTAACCCTCCACACTACACCCTAACCCCTCCACACTACACCCTAACCCCTCCACACTACACCCTAACCCCTGCACACTACACCCTAACCCCTCCACACTACACCCTAACCCCTCCACACTACACCCTAACCCCTCCACACTACACCCTAACCTCCACACTACACCCTAACCCTCCACACTACACCCTAACCCTTCCACACTACACCCTAACCCCTGCACACTACACCCTAACCCCTCCACACTACACCCTAACCCCTCCACCCTAACCCCTCCACACTACACCCTAACCCCTGCACACTACCCCGTAACCCCTCCACACTACACCCTAACCCCTCCACACTACACCCTAACCCCTGCACACTACACCCTAACCCTCCACACTACACCCTAACCCCTACTACACCCTAACCCCTCCACACTACACCCTAACCCCTCCACACTACACCCTAACCCCTCCACACTACACCCTAACCACTACACCCTAACCCTCCACACTACACCCCAACCACTACACCCTAACCCCTCCACACTACACCCTAACCACTACACCCTAACCCCTCCACACTACACCCTAACCCCTCCACCCTAACCCCTCCACACTACACCCTAACCCCTCCACACTACATCCTAACCCCTCCACACTACACCCTAACCCCTCCACACTACACCCTAACCCCTCCACACTACACCCTAACTTCCATAGTGGAGGGTAAATGCTGCTTACACACCTTTATAAACCTACCCTTTGCTGAGAAATGCATTAAAAGTTGTTACGTTACTTACTGCCAACGGCGACCAGCGTTTTGCTTCTACCTCACTAACTAACTGTACAACTAGATGCCTCTACCTCACTAACTGTACAGCTAGATGCCTCTACCTCACTAACTAACTGTACAGCTAGATGCCTCTACCTCACTAACTAACTGTACAGCTAGATGCCTCTACCTCACTAACTGTACAGCTAGATGCCTCTACCTCACTAACTAACTGTACAGCTAGATGCCTCTACCTCACTAACTGTACAGCTAGATGCCTCTACCTCACTAACTGTACAGCTAGATGCCTCTACCTCACTAACTAACTGTACAGCTATATGCCTCTACCTCACTAACTAACTGTACAGCTAGATGCCTCTACCTCACTAACTGTACAGCTAGATGCCTCTACCTCACTAACTAACTGTACAGCTAGATGCCTCTACCTCACTAACTAACTGTACAGCTAGATGCCTCTACCTCACTGCCTGCACACTAACTGTACAGCTAGATGCCTCTACCTCACTGCCTGCACACTAACTGTACAGCTAGATGCCTCTACCTCACTGCCTGTACAGCTAGATGCCTCTACCTCACTAACTAACTGTACAGCTAGATGCCTCTACCTCACTAACTGTACAGCTAGATGCCTCTACCTCACTAACTGTACAGCTAGATGCTTCTACCTCACTGCCTGTACAGCTAGATGCCTCTACCTCACTAACTGTACAGCTAGATGCCTCTACCTCACTAACTGTACAGCTAGATGCTTCTACCTCACTAACTGTACAGCTAGATGCCTCTACCTCACTGCCTGTACAGCTAGATGTCTCTACCTCACTAACTAACTGTACAGCTAGATGCCTCTACCTCACTAACTGTACAGCTAGATGCCTCTACCTCACTAACTAACTGTACAGCTAGATGCCTCTACCTCACTAACTGTACAGCTAGATGCCACTACCTCACTAACTAACTGTACAGCTAGATGCCTCTACCTCACTGCCTGTACAGCTAGATGCCTCTACCTCACTAACTAACTGTACAGCTAGATGCCTCTACCTCACTAACTGTACAGCTAGATGCCACTACCTCACTAACTGTACAGCTAGATGCCACTACCTCACTAACTGTACAGCTAGATGCCACTACCTCACTAACTGTACAGCTAGATGCCTTTACCTCACTAACTAACTGTACAGCTAGATGCCTCTACCTCACTAACTAACTGTACAGCTAGATGCCTCTACCTCACTAACTGTACAGCTAGATGCCTCTACCTCACTAACTGTACAGCTAGATGCCTTTACCTCACTAACTAACTGTACAGCTAGATGCCTCTACCTCACTAACTGTACAGCTAGATGCCTCTACCTCACTGCATGTACAGCTAGATGCCTCTACCTCACTAACTAACTGTACAGCTAGATGCCTCTACCTCACTAACTGTACAGCTAGATGCCTCTACCTCACTAACTAACTGTACAGCTAGATGCCTCTACCTCACTAACTGTACAGCTAGATGCCTCTACCTCACTAACTGTACAGCTAGATGCCTCTACCTCACTAACTGTACAGCTAGATGCCTCTACCTCACTAACTAACTGTACAGCTAGATGCCTCTACCTCACTAACTGTACAGCTAGATGCCTCTACCTCACTAACTGTACAGCTAGATGCCACTTGCCTACTCTGCCCTTCGACTATGTATCCTACACCAGACCCTTAAACTGTTTGTGTTTGCGTGTGTGTGTGTGTCTGTGTGTGTGTGAGCATGCATGTTCGAGCTAGAAACACAAACATTCCGTTGCACCCGCAATAACATCTGCTAAACATGTGTATGACAAATAAAATTAGATGTGTGTGTGTGTCTGTGGTGTCTGTGTGTGTGTGTGGTGTCTGTGTGTGTGTGTGTGTGTGTGGTGTCTGTGTGTGTGGTGTGTAAGGTTGAGCGCTGTGCGGTGCTGGCAGAGCGTCTGTCTCTGTTCCAGGTGTTGTTGGACCACAGAGATGCTCTGGAGCAGCTGAGGAAGAGACCACTGACAGACGGGCGGGTGTGGCACGTCTGGCTCAAACTGGACTGTGACAACGGAAGAGGTGAGAGAGGGGGTTCTAGAATGTTCTAGAATGCTATTATGGTGTTCTAGAATGCTTCGCTGTTCTGTTCCTTCAGACCTGGGCCAAAAGTATGTCAAATATGTTAATGTTTGAAATATACTATATAAATAAAGTTTGATTTGATTTTGAAAGTCAGATACTTGAAGAATGTGAGGTGCACTTGGCTTGGTGTTTACTATTCCATTGGTTTGAAATCAAGTGCACCTCAAAGTACTGGGAGAATTTGACTCATGTACTTGACCCAGTTCAGTAGCATTTTGAAATGTTCAGATAGAAATACGCTACGTAGAACAGATATGCCTCTCTGACATGGTGAATAAACAATCAGCTCCATTCATGGGATTTCTATACGCAACGTTCAACAACTTTTGGCCACTGAACGTGGCTCTGGCTTGTGTTCAGTACAACAAAACGGTACCTTACTGAACCACCAGTTCAAGAACTTTGTGATTATGGTAGCCCAGAGGGCAGTTACCATATGGTGGGATTATAGTGGCCCAGAGGACAGTTACCATATGGTGGGATTATAGTGGCCCAGAGGACAGTTACCATATGGTGGGATTATAGTGGCCCAGAGGACAGTTACCATATGGTGGGACTATAGTGGCCCAGAGGACAGTTACCCAGAGGACAGTTACCATATGGTGGGATTATAGTGGCCCAGAGGACAGTTACCATATGGTGGGATTATAGTGGCCCAGAGGACCAGTTACCATATGGTGGGATTATAGTGACAGTTACCATATGGTGGGATTATAGTGGCCCAGAGGACAGTTACCATATGGTGGGATTATAGTGGCTCAGAGGACAGTTACCATATGGTGGGACTATAGTGGCCCAGAGGACAGTTACCCTATCGTGGGATTATAGTAGCCCAGAGGACAGTTACCATATGGTGGGATTATAGTAGCCCAGAGGACAGTTACCCTATAGTGGGATTGTAGTGGCCCAGAGGACAGTTACCATATGGTGGGATTATAGTGGCCCAGAGGACAGTTACCATATGGTGGGATTATAGTGGCCCAGAGGACAGTTACCATATGGTGGGATTATAGTGGCCCAGAGGACAGTTACCATATGGTGGGATTATAGTGGCCCAGAGGACAGTTACCATATGGTGGGATTATAGTGGCCCAGAGGACAGTTACCATATGGTGGGACTATAGTGTCCCAGAGGACAGTTACCATATCGTGGGATTATAGTGGCCCAGAGGACAGTTACCATATGGTGGGATTATAGTAGCCCAGAGGACAGTTACCCTATAGTGGGATTGTAGTGGCCCAGAGGACAGTTACCATATGGTGGGATTATAGTGGCCCAGAGGACAGTTACCATATCGTGGGATTATAGTGGCTGCGTGAGTGTTGTGATTTCAGATGAACACACATATCGATCAGGTCACACCCACCAATGGGGAGCAAATGTACCTTTTTAATGGGGGTTGAAGAACGAAGCGCACCGTTTTGGGGAAACCAGTCGTTCAGTACGACCTGTAACAAACGTTGAACTGAACACACCGGGGTTCTGTTTTGTAGCGGGTGTTCTGCACTCGGAGCCAGAGGCACTGAGATTGGCCCAGGCCATCTCTGAGTCAGAGGGGGTGGAGCTGACGGGGGTGTACGCCCACTGTGGGAACACCTATGGCTGCAGAGGGGCGGAGCAAATACATGCTGTTGCCCATGAAACAACCACCCTCGTACTGCAGTTCATGGAGAAGTAAGAACACACACACACACACACATACACATACACAAAGACACACAAATCTCTCTCTCTCTCTCTCTCTCCAGACTGAAGGATGTGGGAATCAGCTGTAAGTCCAGTATAGGCTCCACCCCCTCCTGCAGCCAGCCAATCAGTGACATGGCCAAGCTCAGCGAGGTGCATCCTGGGAACTACGTCTTCTTCGGTCAGTGTGGTGTGTGTGACCTCAACAGATCTATTGTAGTAGAAAGCAGTGTTGTTTTCTGATTGGCTGCTGTGCTTTCTGTAGACGTGCAGCAGTCTGTGATTGGTTCGTGCGGTCTGGAGGACGTGGCTGTCAGGGTTCTGAGCAGGGTTATAGGTCACTCTCCTCACAGAAACCAGCTGCTCCTCGACTGTGGCTGGTCTGCTCTCAGGTACAGAAGCTGTATTAAATACTGTCGTTATTACTATTATACTACTGTTATTACTATTATACTACTGTTATTACTATTATACTACTGTTATTACTATTATACTACTGTCATAGTACTGTTATTACTATTATACTACTGTTATTACTATTATACTACTGTCATAGTACTGTTATTACTATTATACTACTGTTATTACTATTATACTACTATAGTACTGTTATTACTATTATACTACTGTCATAGTACTGTTATTACTATTATACTACTGTCATAGTACTGTTATTACTATTATACTACTGTTATTACTATTATACTACTGTCATAGTACTGTTATTACTATTATACTACTGTCATACTACTGTTATTACTATTATACTACTGTTATTACTATTATACTACTGTCATAGTACTGTTATTACTATTATACTACTGTTATTACTATTATACTACTGTCATAGTACTGTTATTATTATTATACTACTGTTATTACTATTATACTACTGTTATTACTATTATACTACTGTCATAGTACTGTTATTACTATTATACTACTGTTATTACTATTATACTACTGTCATAGTACTGTTATTACTATTATACTACTGTCATAGTACTGTTATTACTATTATACTACTGTCATAGTACTGTCATTATTATTATACTACTGTTATTACTATTATACTACTGTTATTACTATTATACTACTGTTATTACTATTATACTACTGTTATTACTATTATACTACTGTTATTACTATTATACTACTGTCATAGTACTGTTATTACTATTATACTACTGTCATAGTACTGTTATTACTATTATACTACTGTTATTACTATTATACTACTGTCATAGTACTGTTATTACTATTATACTACTGTTATTACTATTATACTACTGTCATAGTACTGTTATTACTATTATACTACTGTTATTACTATTATACTACTGTCATAGTACTGTCATAGTACTGTTATTACTATTATACTACTGTTATTACTATTATACTACTGTTATTACTATTATACTACTGTTATAGTACTGTCATAGTACTGTTATTACTATTATACTACTGTTATTACTATTATACTACTGTTATTACTATTATACTACTGTTATTACTATTATACTACTGTCATAGTACTGTTATTACTATTATACTACTGTTATTACTATTATACTACTGTCATAGTACTGTTATTACTATTATACTACTGTCATAGTACTGTTATTACTATTATACTACTGTCATAGTACTGTTATTACTATTATACTACTGTTATTACTATTATACTACTGTTATTACTATTATACTACTGTTATTACTATTATACTACTGTCATAGTACTGTTATTACTATTATACTACTGTCATAGTACTGTTATTACTATTATACTACTGTTATTACTATTATACTACTGTTATTACTATTATACTACTGTTATTACTATTATACTACTGTTATTACTATTATACTACTGTCATAGTACTGTTATTACTATTATACTACTGTTATTACTATTATACTACTGTTATTACTATTATACTACTGTTATTACTATTATACTACTGTCATAGTACTGTTATTACTATTATACTACTGTCATAGTACTGTTATTACTATTATACTACTGTTATTACTATTATACTACTGTTATTACTATTATACTACTGTCATAGTACTGTTATTACTATTATACTACTGTTATAGTACTGTTATTACTATTATACTACTGTTATTACTATTATACTACTGTCATAGTACTGTTATTACTATTATACTACTGTCATAGTACTGTTATTACTATTATACTACTGTTATTACTATTATACTACTGTTATTACTATTATACTACTGTCATAGTACTGTTATTACTATTATACTACTGTTATTACTATTATACTACTGTCATAGTACTGTTATTACTATTATACTACTGTTATTACTATTATACTACTGTCATAGTACTGTTATTACTATTATACTACTGTTATTACTATTATACTACTGTCATAGTACTGTTATTACTATTATACTACTGTTATTACTATTATACTACTGTCATAGTACTGTTATTACTATTATACTACTGTTATTACTATTATACTACTGTCATAGTACTGTTATTACTATTATACTACTGTTATTACTATTATACTACTGTCATAGTACTGTTATTACTATTATACTACTGTTATTACTATTATACTACTGTCATAGTACTGTTATTACTATTATACTACTGTTATTACTATTATACTACTGTCATAGTACTGTTATTACTATTATACTACTGTTATTACTATTATACTACTGTCATAGTACTGTTATTACTATTATACTACTGTTATTACTATTATACTACTGTCATAGTACTGTTATTACTATTATACTACTGTCATAGTACTGTTATTACTATTATACTACTGTCATAGTACTGTTATTATTATTATACTACTGTTATTACTATTATACTACTGTCATAGTACTGTTATTATTATTATTACTATTATACTACTGTCATAGTACTGTTATTATTATTATTACTATTATACTACTGTCATAGTACTGTTATTACTATTATACTACTGTCATAGTACTGTTATTATTATTATTACTATTATACTACTGTCATAGTACTGTTATTACTATTATACTACTGTCATAGTACTGTTATTATTATTATTACTATTATACTACTGTCATAGTACTGTTATTACTATTATACTATTATACTACTGTCATAGTACTGTTATTACTATTATACTACTGTCATAGTACTGTTATTACTATTATACTACTGTCATAGTACTGTTGTTACTATTATACTACTGTCATAGTACTGTTATTACTATTATACTACTGTCATAGTACTGTTATTACTATTATACTACTGTCATAGTACTGTTATTACTATTATACTACTGTCATAGTACTGTTATTACTATTATACTACTGTTATTACTATTATACTACTATTATACTACTGTTACTATTATTATTATACTACTGTCATAGTACTGTTATTACTATTATACTACTGTCATAGTACTGTTATTATTATTATACTACTGTTATTACTATTATTACTATTATACTACTGTTATTACTATTATACTACTATACTACTGTCATCGTACTGTTATTACTATTATACTACTGTTATTACTATTATACTACTGTCATAGTACTGTTATTACTATTATACTACTGTCATAGTACTGTTATTACTATTATACTACTGTCATAGTACTGTTATTACTATTATACTACTGTTATTACTATTATACTACTGTCATAGTACTGTTATTACTATTATACTACTGTTATTACTATTATACTACTGTCATAGTACTGTTATTAGTATTATACTACTGTCATAGTACTGTCATTACTATTATACTACTGTCATAGTACTGTCATAGTACTGTTATTACTATTATACTACTGTCATAGTACTGTTATTACTATTATACTACTATAGTACTGTTATTACTATTATACTACTATAGTACTGTTATTACTATTATACTACTGTCATAGTACTGTTATTACTATTATACTACTGTCATAGTACTGTCATTACTATTATACTACTGTCATAGTACTGTCATAGTACTGTTATTACTATTATACTACTGTCATAGTACTGTTGTTACTACTGTCATAGTACTGTTATTACTACGGTCATAGTGGTATTACTACGGTCATAGTACTGTTATTACTACTGTCATAGTACTGTTATTACTACTGTCATAGTGGTATTACTACGGTCATAGTACTGTTATTACTACTGTCATAGTACTGTTATTACTACTGTCATAGTGGTATTACTACTGTCATAGTGGTATTACTACGGTCATAGTGGTATTACTACGGTCATAGTACTGTTATTACTACTGTCATAGTACTGTTATTACTACTGTCATAGTACTGTTATTACTACTGTCAGTGGTATTACTACTGTCATAGTACTGTTATTACTACTGTCATAGTGGTATTACTACGGTCATAGTACTGTTGTTACTACGGTCATAGTGGTATTACTACGGTCATAGTACTGTTATTACTACGGTCATAGTGGTATTACTACGGTCATAGTACTGTTATTACTACTGTCATAGTGGTATTACTACTGTCATAGTACTGTTATTACTACTGTCATAGTGGTATTACTACGGTCATAGTACTGTTATTACTACGGTCATAGTACTGTTATTACTACTGTCATAGTGGTATTACTACTGTCATAGTGGTATTACTACTGTCATAGTACTGTTATTACTACTGTCATAGTGGTATTACTACGGTCATAGTACTGTTGTTACTACGGTCATAGTGGTATTACTACGGTCATAGTACTGTTATTACTACGGTCATAGTACTGTTGTTACTACGGTCATAGTGGTATTACTACGGTCATAGTACTGTTATTACTACTGTCATAGTGGTATTACTACTGTCATAGTACTGTTATTACTACTGTCATAGTGGTATTACTACGGTCATAGTACTGTTGTTACTACTGTCATAGTACTGTTGTTACTACTGTCATAGTGGTATTACTACGGTCATAGTACTGTTATTACTACGGTCATAGTACTGTTATTACTACTGTCATAGTGGTATTACTACTGTCATAGTACTGTTATTACTACTGTCATAGTGGTATTACTACGGTCATAGTACTGTTGTTACTACGGTCATAGTGGTATTACTACGGTCATAGTACTGTTATTACTACTGTCATAGTACTGTTATTACTACTGTCATAGTGGTATTACTACTGTCATAGTACTGTTATTACTACTGTCATAGTACTGTTATTACTACTTTCATAGTGGTATTACTACGGTCATAGTACTGTTATTACTACTGTCATAGTACTGGTATTACTACTGTCATAGTACTGGTATTACTACTGTCATAGTACTGGTATTACTACTGTCATAGTACTGTTACTGTCATAGTACTGGTATTACTACTGTCATAGTATTGTTACTGTCAGTACTGTTGTTACTACTGTCATAGTACTGGTATTACTACGGTCATAGTACTGTTATTACTACTGTCATAGTGCTGTTATTACTACTGTCATAGTACTGTTGTTACTACTGTCATAGTGGTATTACTACGGTCATAGTACTGTTATTACTGTCATAGTACTGTTATTACTACTGTCATAGTGGTATTACTACGGTCATAGTGGTATTACTACGGTCATAGTACTGTTATTACTACTGTCATAGTGGTATTACTACGGTCATAGTGGTATTACTACGGTCGTAGTACTGTTATTACTACTGTCATAGTACTGTTATTACTACTGTCATAGTGGTATTACTACTGTCATAGTACTGTTATTACTACTGTCAGTACTGGTATTACTACTGTCATAGTACTGTTATTACTACTGTCATAGTGGTATTACTACGGTCATAGTACTGTTGTTACTACTGTCATAGTACTGTTGTTACTACTGTCATAGTGGTATTACTACGGTCATAGTACTGTTATTACTACGGTCATAGTACTGTTATTACTACTGTCATAGTGGTATTACTACTGTCATAGTACTGTTATTACTACTGTCATAGTGGTATTACTACGGTCATAGTACTGTTGTTACTACGGTCATAGTGGTATTACTACGGTCATAGTACTGTTATTACTACTGTCATAGTACTGTTATTACTACTGTCATAGTACTGTTATTACTACTGTCATAGTGGTATTACTACTGTCATAGTACTGTTATTACTACTGTCATAGTACTGTTATTACTATTATACTACTGTCATAGTACTGTTATTACTATTATACTACTGTTATTACTATTATACTACTGTCATAGTACTGTTATTACTATTATACTACTGTTATTACTATTATACTACTGTCATAGTACTGTTATTAGTATTATACTACTGTCATAGTACTGTCATTACTATTATACTACTGTCATAGTACTGTCATAGTACTGTTATTACTATTATACTACTGTCATAGTACTGTTATTACTATTATACTACTATAGTACTGTTATTACTATTATACTACTATAGTACTGTTATTACTATTATACTACTATAGTACTGTTATTACTATTATACTACTGTCATAGTACTGTTATTACTATTATACTACTGTCATAGTACTGTCATTACTATTATACTACTGTCATAGTACTGTCATAGTACTGTTATTACTATTATACTACTGTCATAGTACTGTTGTTACTACTGTCATAGTACTGTTTTTACTACGGTCATAGTGGTATTACTACTGTCATAGTACTGTTATTACTACTGTCATAGTGGTATTACTACGGTCATAGTACTGTTATTACTACTGTCATTTTACTGTTATTACTACTGTCATAGTACTGTTATTACTACTGTCATAGTACTGTTATTACTACTGTCATAGTGGTATTACTACTGTCATAGTACTGTTATTACTACTGTCATAGTGGTATTACTACGGTCATAGTGGTATTACTACGGTCATAGTACTGTTATTACTACTGTCATAGTACTGTTATTACCACTGTCATAGTACTGTTATTACTACTGTCAGTGGTATTACTACTGTCATAGTACTGTTATTACTACTGTCATAGTGGTATTACTACGGTCATAGTACTGTTGTTACTACGGTCATAGTGGTATTACTACGGTCATAGTACTGTTATTACTACGGTCATAGTGGTATTACTACGGTCATAGTACTGTTATTACTACTGTCATAGTGGTATTACTACTGTCATAGTACTGTTATTACTACTGTCATAGTGGTATTACTACGGTCATAGTACTGTTGTTACTACGGTCATAGTGGTATTACTACGGTCATAGTACTGTTATTACTACGGTCATAGTACTGTTATTACTACTGTCATAGTGGTATTACTACTGTCATAGTACTGTTATTACTACTGTCATAGTGGTATTACTACGGTCATAGTACTGTTGTTACTACGGTCATAGTGGTATTACTACGGTCATAGTACTGTTATTACTACGGTCATAGTACTGTTGTTACTACGGTCATAGTGGTATTACTACGGTCATAGTACTGTTATTACTACTGTCATAGTGGTATTACTACTGTCATAGTACTGTTATTACTACTGTCATAGTGGTATTACTACGGTCATAGTACTGTTGTTACTACTGTCATAGTACTGTTGTTACTACTGTCATAGTGGTATTACTACGGTCATAGTACTGTTATTACTACGGTCATAGTACTGTTATTACTACTGTCATAGTGGTATTACTACTGTCATAGTACTGTTATTACTACTGTCATAGTGGTATTACTACGGTCATAGTACTGTTGTTACTACGGTCATAGTGGTATTACTACGGTCATAGTACTGTTATTATTATTATACTACTGTCATAGTACTGTTATTATTATTATTACTATTATACTACTGTCATAGTACTGTTATTATTATTATTACTATTATACTACTGTCATAGTACTGTTATTACTATTATACTACTGTCATAGTACTGTTATTACTATTATACTACTGTCATAGTACTGTTATTATTATTATTACTATTATACTACTGTCATAGTACTGTTATTACTATTATACTATTATACTACTGTCATAGTACTGTTATTACTATTATACTATTATACTACTGTCATAGTACTGTTATTACTATTATACTACTGTCATAGTACTGTTGTTACTATTATACTACTGTCATAGTACTGTTATTACTATTATACTACTGTCATAGTACTGTTATTACTATTATACTACTGTCATAGTACTGTTATTACTATTATACTACTGTCATAGTACTGTTATTACTATTATACTACTGTTATTACTATTATACTACTGTTATACTACTGTTACTATTATTATTATACTACTGTCATAGTACTGTTATTACTATTATACTACTGTCATAGTACTGTTATTATTATTATACTACTGTTATTACTATTATTACTATTATACTACTGTTATTACTATTATACTACTATACTACTGTCATCGTACTGTTATTACTATTATACTACTGTTATTACTATTATACTACTGTCATAGTACTGTTATTACTATTATACTACTGTCATAGTACTGTTATTACTATTATACTACTGTCATAGTACTGTTATTACTATTATACTACTGTTATTACTATTATACTACTGTCATAGTACTGTTATTACTATTATACTACTGTTATTACTATTATACTACTGTCATAGTACTGTTATTAGTATTATACTACTGTCATAGAACTGTCATTACTATTATACTACTGTCATAGTACTGTCATAGTACTGTTATTACTATTATACTACTGTCATAGTACTGTTATTACTATTATACTACTATAGTACTGTTATTACTATTATACTACTATAGTACTGTTATTACTATTATACTACTATAGTACTGTTATTACTATTATACTACTGTCATAGTACTGTTATTACTATTATACTACTGTCATAGTACTGTCATTACTATTATACTACTGTCATAGTACTGTCATAGTACTGTTATTACTATTATACTACTGTCATAGTACTGTTGTTACTACTGTCATAGTACTGTTATTACTACGGTCATAGTGGTATTACTACGGTCATAGTACTGTTGTTACTACTGTCATAGTGGTATTACTACGGTCATAGTACTGTTATTACTACGGTCATAGTACTGTTATTACTACTGTCATAGTGGTATTACTACTGTCATAGTACTGTTATTACTACTGTCATAGTGGTATTACTACGGTCATAGTACTGTTGTTACTACGGTCATAGTGGTATTACTACGGTCATAGTACTGTTATTACTACTGTCATAGTACTGTTATTACTACTGTCATAGTACTGTTATTACTACTGTCATAGTGGTATTACTACTGTCATAGTACTGTTATTACTACTGTCATAGTACTGTTATTACTATTATACTACTGTCATAGTACTGTTATTACTATTATACTACTGTTATTACTATTATACTACTGTCATAGTACTGTTATTACTATTATACTACTGTTATTACTATTATACTACTGTCATAGTACTGTTATTAGTATTATACTACTGTCATAGTACTGTCATTACTATTATACTACTGTCATAGTACTGTCATAGTACTGTTATTACTATTATACTACTGTCATAGTACTGTTATTACTATTATACTACTATAGTACTGTTATTACTATTATACTACTATAGTACTGTTATTACTATTATACTACTATAGTACTGTTATTACTATTATACTACTGTCATAGTACTGTTATTACTATTATACTACTGTCATAGTACTGTCATTACTATTATACTACTGTCATAGTACTGTCATAGTACTGTTATTACTATTATACTACTGTCATAGTACTGTTGTTACTACTGTCATAGTACTGTTATTACTACGGTCATAGTGGTATTACTACGGTCATAGTACTGTTATTACTACTGTCATAGTACTGTTATTACTACTGTCATAGTGGTATTACTACGGTCATAGTACTGTTATTACTACTGTCATAGTGGTATTACTACGGTCATAGTACTGTTATTACTACTGTCATAGTGGTATTACTACGGTCATAGTGGTATTACTACGGTCATAGTACTGTTATTACTACTGTCATAGTACTGTTATTACTACTGTCAGTGGTATTACTACTGTCATAGTACTGTTATTACTACTGTCATAGTGGTATTACTACGGTCATAGTACTGTTGTTACTACGGTCATAGTGGTATTACTACGGTCATAGTACTGTTATTACTACGGTCATAGTGGTATTACTACGGTCATAGTACTGTTATTACTACTGTCATAGTGGTATTACTACTGTCATAGTACTGTTATTACTACTGTCATAGTGGTATTACTACGGTCATAGTACTGTTGTTACTACGGTCATAGTGGTATTACTACGGTCATAGTACTGTTATTACTACGGTCATAGTACTGTTATTACTACTGTCATAGTGGTATTACTACTGTCATAGTGGTATTACTACTGTCATAGTACTGTTATTACTACTGTCATAGTGGTATTACTACGGTCATAGTACTGTTGTTACTACGGTCATAGTGGTATTACTACGGTCATAGTACTGTTATTACTACGGTCATAGTACTGTTGTTACTACGGTCATAGTGGTATTACTACGGTCATAGTACTGTTATTACTACTGTCATAGTGGTATTACTACTGTCATAGTACTGTTATTACTACTGTCATAGTGGTATTACTACGGTCATAGTACTGTTATTACTACTGTCATAGTACTGTTATTACTACTGTCATAGTACTGTTATTACTACTGTCATAGTACTGTTATTACTACTGTCATAGTGGTATTACTACTGTCATAGTACTGTTATTACTACTGTCATAGTGGTATTACTACGGTCATAGTGGTATTACTACGGTCATAGTACTGTTATTACTACTGTCATAGTACTGTTATTACCACTGTCATAGTACTGTTATTACTACTGTCAGTGGTATTACTACTGTCATAGTACTGTTATTACTACTGTCATAGTGGTATTACTACGGTCATAGTACTGTTGTTACTACGGTCATAGTGGTATTACTACGGTCATAGTACTGTTATTACTACGGTCATAGTGGTATTACTACGGTCATAGTACTGTTATTACTACTGTCATAGTGGTATTACTACTGTCATAGTACTGTTATTACTACTGTCATAGTGGTATTACTACGGTCATAGTACTGTTGTTACTACGGTCATAGTGGTATTACTACGGTCATAGTACTGTTATTACTACGGTCATAGTACTGTTATTACTACTGTCATAGTGGTATTACTACTGTCATAGTACTGTTATTACTACTGTCATAGTGGTATTACTACGGTCATAGTACTGTTGTTACTACGGTCATAGTGGTATTACTACGGTCATAGTACTGTTATTACTACGGTCATAGTACTGTTGTTACTACGGTCATAGTGGTATTACTACGGTCATAGTACTGTTATTACTACTGTCATAGTGGTATTACTACTGTCATAGTACTGTTATTACTACTGTCATAGTGGTATTACTACGGTCATAGTACTGTTGTTACTACTGTCATAGTACTGTTGTTACTACTGTCATAGTGGTATTACTACGGTCATAGTACTGTTATTACTACGGTCATAGTACTGTTATTACTACTGTCATAGTGGTATTACTACTGTCATAGTACTGTTATTACTACTGTCATAGTGGTATTACTACGGTCATAGTACTGTTGTTACTACGGTCATAGTGGTATTACTACGGTCATAGTACTGTTATTATTATTATACTACTGTCATAGTACTGTTATTATTATTATTACTATTATACTACTGTCATAGTACTGTTATTATTATTATTACTATTATACTACTGTCATAGTACTGTTATTACTATTATACTACTGTCATAGTACTGTTATTACTATTATACTACTGTCATAGTACTGTTATTATTATTATTACTATTATACTACTGTCATAGTACTGTTATTACTATTATACTATTATACTACTGTCATAGTACTGTTATTACTATTATACTATTATACTACTGTCATAGTACTGTTATTACTATTATACTACTGTCATAGTACTGTTGTTACTATTATACTACTGTCATAGTACTGTTATTACTATTATACTACTGTCATAGTACTGTTATTACTATTATACTACTGTCATAGTACTGTTATTACTATTATACTACTGTCATAGTACTGTTATTACTATTATACTACTGTTATTACTATTATACTACTGTTATACTACTGTTACTATTATTATTATACTACTGTCATAGTACTGTTATTACTATTATACTACTGTCATAGTACTGTTATTATTATTATACTACTGTTATTACTATTATACTACTATACTACTGTCATCGTACTGTTATTACTATTATACTACTGTTATTACTATTATACTACTGTCATAGTACTGTTATTACTATTATACTACTGTCATAGTACTGTTATTACTATTATACTACTGTCATAGTACTGTTATTACTATTATACTACTGTTATTACTATTATACTACTGTCATTACTATTATACTACTGTCATAGTACTGTTATTAGTATTATACTACTGTCATAGAACTGTCATTACTATTATACTACTGTCATAGTACTGTCATAGTACTGTTATTACTATTATACTACTGTCATAGTACTGTTATTACTATTATACTACTATAGTACTGTTATTACTATTATACTACTATAGTACTGTTATTACTATTATACTACTATAGTACTGTTATTACTATTATACTACTGTCATAGTACTGTTATTACTATTATACTACTGTCATAGTACTGTCATTACTATTATACTACTGTCATAGTACTGTCATAGTACTGTTATTACTATTATACTACTGTCATAGTACTGTTGTTACTACTGTCATAGTACTGTTATTACTACGGTCATAGTGGTATTACTACGGTCATAGTACTGTTATTACTACTGTCATAGTGGTATTACTACGGTCATAGTACTGTTGTTACTACTGTCATAGTACTGTTGTTACTACTGTCATAGTACTGTTATTACTACGGTCATAGTGGTATTACTACGGTCATAGTACTGTTATTACTACTGTCATAGTACTGTTATTACTACTGTCATAGTGGTATTACTACGGTCATAGTACTGTTATTACTACTGTCATAGTACTGTTATTACTACTGTCATAGTACTGTTATTACTACTGTCATAGTGGTATTACTACTGTCATAGTACTGTTATTACTACTGTCATAGTGGTATTACTACGGTCATAGTGGTATTACTACGGTCATAGTACTGTTATTACTACTGTCATAGTACTGTTATTACTACTGTCATAGTACTGTTATTACTACTGTCAGTGGTATTACTACTGTCATAGTACTGTTATTACTACTGTCATAGTGGTATTACTACGGTCATAGTACTGTTGTTACTACGGTCATAGTGGTATTACTACGGTCATAGTACTGTTATTACTACGGTCATAGTGGTATTACTACGGTCATAGTACTGTTATTACTACTGTCATAGTGGTATTACTACTGTCATAGTACTGTTATTACTACTGTCATAGTGGTATTACTACGGTCATAGTACTGTTGTTACTACGGTCATAGTGGTATTACTACGGTCATAGTACTGTTATTACTACGGTCATAGTACTGTTATTACTACTGTCATAGTGGTATTACTACTGTCATAGTACTGTTATTACTACGGTCATAGTACTGTTGTTACTACGGTCATAGTGGTATTACTACGGTCATAGTACTGTTATTACTACGGTCATAGTACTGTTGTTACTACGGTCATAGTGGTATTACTACGGTCATAGTACTGTTATTACTACTGTCATAGTGGTATTACTACTGTCATAGTACTGTTATTACTACTGTCATAGTGGTATTACTACGGTCATAGTACTGTTGTTACTACTGTCATAGTACTGTTGTTACTACTGTCATAGTGGTATTACTACGGTCATAGTACTGTTATTACTACGGTCATAGTACTGTTATTACTACTGTCATAGTGGTATTACTACTGTCATAGTACTGTTATTACTACTGTCATAGTGGTATTACTACGGTCATAGTACTGTTGTTACTACGGTCATAGTGGTATTACTACGGTCATAGTACTGTTATTATTATTATACTACTGTCATAGTACTGTTATTATTATTATTACTATTATACTACTGTCATAGTACTGTTATTATTATTATTACTATTATACTACTGTCATAGTACTGTTATTACTATTATACTACTGTCATAGTACTGTTATTACTATTATACTACTGTCATAGTACTGTTATTATTATTATTACTATTATACTACTGTCATAGTACTGTTATTACTATTATACTATTATACTACTGTCATAGTACTGTTATTACTATTATACTATTATACTACTGTCATAGTACTGTTATTACTATTATACTACTGTCATAGTACTGTTGTTACTATTATACTACTGTCATAGTACTGTTATTACTATTATACTACTGTCATAGTACTGTTATTACTATTATACTACTGTCATAGTACTGTTATTACTATTATACTACTGTCATAGTACTGTTATTACTATTATACTACTGTTATTACTATTATACTACTGTTACTATTATTATTATACTACTGTCATAGTACTGTTATTACTATTATACTACTGTCATAGTACTGTTATTATTATTATACTACTGTTATTACTATTATTACTATTATACTACTGTTATTACTATTATACTACTATACTACTGTCATCGTACTGTTATTACTATTATACTACTGTTATTACTATTATACTACTGTCATAGTACTGTCATTACTATTATACTACTGTCATAGTACTGTCATAGTACTGTTATTACTATTATACTACTGTCATAGTACTGTTGTTACTACTGTCATAGTACTGTTATTACTACGGTCATAGTGGTATTACTACGGTCATAGTACTGTTATTACTACTGTCATAGTGGTATTACTACGGTCATAGTACTGTTGTTACTACTGTCATAGTACTGTTGTTACTACTGTCATAGTACTGTTATTACTACGGTCATAGTGGTATTACTACGGTCATAGTACTGTTATTACTACTGTCATAGTACTGTTATTACTACTGTCATAGTGGTATTACTACGGTCATAGTACTGTTATTACTACTGTCATAGTACTGTTATTACTACTGTCATAGTACTGTTATTACTACTGTCATAGTGGTATTACTACTGTCATAGTACTGTTATTACTACTGTCATAGTGGTATTACTACGGTCATAGTGGTATTACTACGGTCATAGTACTGTTATTACTACTGTCATAGTACTGTTATTACTACTGTCATAGTACTGTTATTACTACTGTCAGTGGTATTACTACTGTCATAGTACTGTTATTACTACTGTCATAGTGGTATTACTACGGTCATAGTACTGTTGTTACTACGGTCATAGTGGTATTACTACGGTCATAGTACTGTTATTACTACGGTCATAGTGGTATTACTACGGTCATAGTACTGTTATTACTACTGTCATAGTGGTATTACTACTGTCATAGTACTGTTATTACTACTGTCATAGTGGTATTACTACGGTCATAGTACTGTTGTTACTACGGTCATAGTGGTATTACTACGGTCATAGTACTGTTATTACTACGGTCATAGTACTGTTATTACTACTGTCATAGTGGTATTACTACTGTCATAGTACTGTTATTACTACGGTCATAGTACTGTACTGTTGTTACTACGGTCATAGTGGTATTACTACGGTCATAGTACTGTTATTACTACGGTCATAGTACTGTTGTTACTACGGTCATAGTGGTATTACTACGGTCATAGTACTGTTATTACTACTGTCATAGTGGTATTACTACTGTCATAGTACTGTTATTACTACTGTCATAGTGGTATTACTACGGTCATAGTACTGTTGTTACTACTGTCATAGTACTGTTGTTACTACTGTCATAGTGGTATTACTACGGTCATAGTACTGTTATTACTACGGTCATAGTACTGTTATTACTACTGTCATAGTGGTATTACTACTGTCATAGTACTGTTATTACTACTGTCATAGTGGTATTACTACGGTCATAGTACTGTTGTTACTACGGTCATAGTGGTATTACTACGGTCATAGTACTGTTATTATTATTATACTACTGTCATAGTACTGTTATTATTATTATTACTATTATACTACTGTCATAGTACTGTTATTATTATTATTACTATTATACTACTGTCATAGTACTGTTATTACTATTATACTACTGTCATAGTACTGTTATTACTATTATACTACTGTCATAGTACTGTTATTATTATTATTACTATTATACTACTGTCATAGTACTGTTATTACTATTATACTATTATACTACTGTCATAGTACTGTTATTACTATTATACTATTATACTACTGTCATAGTACTGTTATTACTATTATACTACTGTCATAGTACTGTTGTTACTATTATACTACTGTCATAGTACTGTTATTACTATTATACTACTGTCATAGTACTGTTATTACTATTATACTACTGTCATAGTACTGTTATTACTATTATACTACTGTCATAGTACTGTTATTACTATTATACTACTGTTATTACTATTATACTACTGTTATACTACTGTTACTATTATTATTATACTACTGTCATAGTACTGTTATTACTATTATACTACTGTCATAGTACTGTTATTATTATTATACTACTGTTATTACTATTATTACTATTATACTACTGTTATTACTATTATACTACTATACTACTGTCATCGTACTGTTATTACTATTATACTACTGTTATTACTATTATACTACTGTCATAGTACTGTTATTACTATTATACTACTGTCATAGTACTGTTATTACTATTATACTACTGTCATAGTACTGTTATTACTATTATACTACTGTTATTACTATTATACTACTGTCATAGTACTGTTATTACTATTATACTACTGTTATTACTATTATACTACTGTCATAGTACTGTTATTAGTATTATACTACTGTCATAGAACTGTCATTACTATTATACTACTGTCATAGTACTGTCATAGTACTGTTATTACTATTATACTACTGTCATAGTACTGTTATTACTATTATACTACTATAGTACTGTTATTACTATTATACTACTATAGTACTGTTATTACTATTATACTACTATAGTACTGTTATTACTATTATACTACTGTCATAGTACTGTTATTACTATTATACTACTGTCATAGTACTGTCATTACTATTATACTACTGTCATAGTACTGTCATAGTACTGTTATTACTATTATACTACTGTCATAGTACTGTTGTTACTACTGTCATAGTACTGTTATTACTACGGTCATAGTGGTATTACTACGGTCATAGTACTGTTATTACTACTGTCATAGTGGTATTACTACGGTCATAGTACTGTTGTTACTACTGTCATAGTACTGTTGTTACTACTGTCATAGTACTGTTATTACTACGGTCATAGTGGTATTACTACGGTCATAGTACTGTTATTACTACTGTCATAGTACTGTTATTACTACTGTCATAGTGGTATTACTACGGTCATAGTACTGTTATTACTACTGTCATAGTACTGTTATTACTACTGTCATAGTACTGTTATTACTACTGTCATAGTGGTATTACTACTGTCATAGTACTGTTATTACTACTGTCATAGTGGTATTACTACGGTCATAGTGGTATTACTACGGTCATAGTACTGTTATTACTACTGTCATAGTACTGTTATTACTACTGTCATAGTACTGTTATTACTACTGTCAGTGGTATTACTACTGTCATAGTACTGTTATTACTACTGTCATAGTGGTATTACTACGGTCATAGTACTGTTGTTACTACGGTCATAGTGGTATTACTACGGTCATAGTACTGTTATTACTACGGTCATAGTGGTATTACTACGGTCATAGTACTGTTATTACTACTGTCATAGTGGTATTACTACTGTCATAGTACTGTTATTACTACTGTCATAGTGGTATTACTACGGTCATAGTACTGTTGTTACTACGGTCATAGTGGTATTACTACGGTCATAGTACTGTTATTACTACGGTCATAGTACTGTTATTACTACTGTCATAGTGGTATTACTACTGTCATAGTACTGTTATTACTACGGTCATAGTACTGTTGTTACTACGGTCATAGTGGTATTACTACGGTCATAGTACTGTTATTACTACGGTCATAGTACTGTTGTTACTACGGTCATAGTGGTATTACTACGGTCATAGTACTGTTATTACTACTGTCATAGTGGTATTACTACTGTCATAGTACTGTTATTACTACTGTCATAGTGGTATTACTACGGTCATAGTACTGTTGTTACTACTGTCATAGTACTGTTGTTACTACTGTCATAGTGGTATTACTACGGTCATAGTACTGTTATTACTACGGTCATAGTACTGTTATTACTACTGTCATAGTGGTATTACTACTGTCATAGTACTGTTATTACTACTGTCATAGTGGTATTACTACGGTCATAGTACTGTTGTTACTACGGTCATAGTGGTATTACTACGGTCATAGTACTGTTATTATTATTATACTACTGTCATAGTACTGTTATTATTATTATTACTATTATACTACTGTCATAGTACTGTTATTATTATTATTACTATTATACTACTGTCATAGTACTGTTATTACTATTATACTACTGTCATAGTACTGTTATTACTATTATACTACTGTCATAGTACTGTTATTATTATTATTACTATTATACTACTGTCATAGTACTGTTATTACTATTATACTATTATACTACTGTCATAGTACTGTTATTACTATTATACTATTATACTACTGTCATAGTACTGTTATTACTATTATACTACTGTCATAGTACTGTTGTTACTATTATACTACTGTCATAGTACTGTTATTACTATTATACTACTGTCATAGTACTGTTATTACTATTATACTACTGTCATAGTACTGTTATTACTATTATACTACTGTCATAGTACTGTTATTACTATTATACTACTGTTATTACTATTATACTACTGTTACTATTATTATTATACTACTGTCATAGTACTGTTATTACTATTATACTACTGTCATAGTACTGTTATTATTATTATACTACTGTTATTACTATTATTACTATTATACTACTGTTATTACTATTATACTACTATACTACTGTCATCGTACTGTTATTACTATTATACTACTGTTATTACTATTATACTACTGTCATAGTACTGTCATTACTATTATACTACTGTCATAGTACTGTCATAGTACTGTTATTACTATTATACTACTGTCATAGTACTGTTGTTACTACTGTCATAGTACTGTTATTACTACGGTCATAGTGGTATTACTACGGTCATAGTACTGTTATTACTACTGTCATAGTGGTATTACTACGGTCATAGTACTGTTGTTACTACTGTCATAGTACTGTTGTTACTACTGTCATAGTACTGTTATTACTACGGTCATAGTGGTATTACTACGGTCATAGTACTGTTATTACTACTGTCATAGTACTGTTATTACTACTGTCATAGTGGTATTACTACGGTCATAGTACTGTTATTACTACTGTCATAGTACTGTTATTACTACTGTCATAGTACTGTTATTACTACTGTCATAGTGGTATTACTACTGTCATAGTACTGTTATTACTACTGTCATAGTGGTATTACTACGGTCATAGTGGTATTACTACGGTCATAGTACTGTTATTACTACTGTCATAGTACTGTTATTACTACTGTCATAGTACTGTTATTACTACTGTCAGTGGTATTACTACTGTCATAGTACTGTTATTACTACTGTCATAGTGGTATTACTACGGTCATAGTACTGTTGTTACTACGGTCATAGTGGTATTACTACGGTCATAGTACTGTTATTACTACGGTCATAGTGGTATTACTACGGTCATAGTACTGTTATTACTACTGTCATAGTGGTATTACTACTGTCATAGTACTGTTATTACTACTGTCATAGTGGTATTACTACGGTCATAGTACTGTTGTTACTACGGTCATAGTGGTATTACTACGGTCATAGTACTGTTATTACTACGGTCATAGTACTGTTATTACTACTGTCATAGTGGTATTACTACTGTCATAGTACTGTTATTACTACGGTCATAGTACTGTTGTTACTACGGTCATAGTGGTATTACTACGGTCATAGTACTGTTATTACTACGGTCATAGTACTGTTGTTACTACGGTCATAGTGGTATTACTACGGTCATAGTACTGTTATTACTACTGTCATAGTGGTATTACTACTGTCATAGTACTGTTATTACTACTGTCATAGTGGTATTACTACGGTCATAGTACTGTTGTTACTACTGTCATAGTACTGTTGTTACTACTGTCATAGTGGTATTACTACGGTCATAGTACTGTTATTACTACGGTCATAGTACTGTTATTACTACTGTCATAGTGGTATTACTACTGTCATAGTACTGTTATTACTACTGTCATAGTGGTATTACTACGGTCATAGTACTGTTGTTACTACGGTCATAGTGGTATTACTACGGTCATAGTACTGTTATTATTATTATACTACTGTCATAGTACTGTTATTATTATTATTACTATTATACTACTGTCATAGTACTGTTATTATTATTATTACTATTATACTACTGTCATAGTACTGTTATTACTATTATACTACTGTCATAGTACTGTTATTACTATTATACTACTGTCATAGTACTGTTATTATTATTATTACTATTATACTACTGTCATAGTACTGTTATTACTATTATACTATTATACTACTGTCATAGTACTGTTATTACTATTATACTATTATACTACTGTCATAGTACTGTTATTACTATTATACTACTGTCATAGTACTGTTGTTACTATTATACTACTGTCATAGTACTGTTATTACTATTATACTACTGTCATAGTACTGTTATTACTATTATACTACTGTCATAGTACTGTTATTACTATTATACTACTGTCATAGTACTGTTATTACTATTATACTACTGTTATTACTATTATACTACTGTTACTATTATTATTATACTACTGTCATAGTACTGTTATTACTATTATACTACTGTCATAGTACTGTTATTATTATTATACTACTGTTATTACTATTATTACTATTATACTACTGTTATTACTATTATACTACTATACTACTGTCATCGTACTGTTATTACTATTATACTACTGTTATTACTATTATACTACTGTCATAGTACTGTTATTACTATTATACTACTGTCATAGTACTGTTATTACTATTATACTACTGTCATAGTACTGTTATTACTATTATACTACTGTTATTACTATTATACTACTGTTATTACTATTATACTACTGTCATAGTACTGTTATTAGTATTATACTACTGTCATAGTACTGTCATTACTATTATACTACTGTCATAGTACTGTCATAGTACTGTTATTACTATTATACTACTGTCATAGTACTGTTATTACTATTATACTACTATAGTACTGTTATTACTATTATACTACTATAGTACTGTTATTACTATTGTCATAGTGGTATTACTACTGTCATAGTACTGTTATTACTACTGTCATAGTGGTATTACTACTGTCATAGTACTGTTATTACTACTGTCATAGTGGTATTACTACGGTCATAGTACTGTTGTTACTACGGTCATAGTGGTATTACTACGGTCATAGTACTGTTATTATTATTATACTACTGTCATAGTACTGTTATTATTATTATTACTATTATACTACTGTCATAGTACTGTTATTACTATTATACTACTGTCATAGTACTGTTATTACTATTATACTACTGTCATAGTACTGTTATTATTATTATTACTATTATACTACTGTCATAGTACTGTTATTACTATTATACTATTATACTACTGTCATAGTACTGTTATTACTATTATACTATTATACTACTGTCATAGTACTGTTATTACTATTATACTACTGTCATAGTACTGTTGTTACTATTATACTACTGTCATAGTACTGTTATTACTATTATACTACTGTCATAGTACTGTTATTACTATTATACTACTGTCATAGTACTGTTATTACTATTATTCTACTGTCATAGTACTGTTATTACTATTATACTACTGTTATTACTATTATACTACTATTATACTACTGTTACTATTATTATTATACTACTGTCATAGTACTGTTATTACTATTATACTACTGTCATAGTACTGTTATTATTATTATACTACTGTTATTACTATTATTACTATTATACTACTGTTATTACTATTATACTACTATACTACTGTCATCGTACTGTTATTACTATTATACTACTGTTATTACTATTATACTACTGTCATAGTACTGTTATTACTATTATACTACTGTCATAGTACTGTTATTACTATTATACTACTGTCATAGTACTGTTATTACTATTATACTACTGTTATTACTATTATACTACTGTCATAGTACTGTTATTACTATTATACTACTGTTATTACTATTATACTACTGTCATAGTACTGTTATTAGTATTATACTACTGTCATAGTACTGTCATTACTATTATACTACTGTCATAGTACTGTCATAGTACTGTTATTACTATTATACTACTGTCATAGTACTGTTATTACTATTATACTACTATAGTACTGTTATTACTATTATACTACTATAGTACTGTTATTACTATTATACTACTATAGTACTGTTATTACTATTATACTACTGTCATAGTACTGTTATTACTATTATACTACTGTCATAGTACTGTCATTACTATTATACTACTGTCATAGTACTGTCATAGTACTGTTATTACTATTATACTACTGTCATAGTACTGTTGTTACTACTGTCATAGTACTGTTATTACTACGGTCATAGTGGTATTACTACGGTCATAGTACTGTTATTACTACTGTCATAGTACTGTTATTACTACTGTCATAGTGGTATTACTACGGTCATAGTACTGTTATTACTACTGTCATAGTACTGTTATTACTACTGTCATAGTACTGTTATTACTACTGTCATAGTGGTATTACTACTGTCATAGTACTGTTATTACTACTGTCATAGTGGTATTACTACGGTCATAGTGGTATTACTACGGTCATAGTACTGTTATTACTACTGTCATAGTACTGTTATTACTACTGTCATAGTACTGTTATTACTACTGTCAGTGGTATTACTACTGTTATAGTACTGTTATTACTACTGTCATAGTGGTATTACTACGGTCATAGTACTGTTGTTACTACGGTCATAGTGGTATTACTACGGTCATAGTACTGTTATTACTACGGTCATAGTGGTATTACTACGGTCATAGTACTGTTATTACTACTGTCATAGTGGTATTACTACTGTCATAGTACTGTTATTACTACTGTCATAGTGGTATTACTACGGTCATAGTACTGTTGTTACTACGGTCATAGTGGTATTACTACGGTCATAGTACTGTTATTACTACGGTCATAGTACTGTTATTACTACTGTCATAGTGGTATTACTACTGTCATAGTGGTATTACTACTGTCATAGTGGTATTACTACGGTCATAGTACTGTTGTTACTACGGTCATAGTGGTATTACTACGGTCATAGTACTGTTATTACTACGGTCATAGTACTGTTGTTACTACGGTCATAGTGGTATTACTACGGTCATAGTACTGTTATTACTACTGTCATAGTGGTATTACTACTGTCATAGTACTGTTATTACTACTGTCATAGTGGTATTACTACGGTCATAGTACTGTTATTACTACTGTCATAGTGGTATTACTACTGTCATAGTACTGTTATTACTACTGTCATAGTGGTATTACTACGGTCATAGTACTGTTGTTACTACGGTCATAGTGGTATTACTACGGTCATAGTACTGTTATTACTACTGTCATAGTACTGTTATTACTACTGTCATAGTACTGTTATTACTACTGTCATAGTACTGTTATTACTACTGTCATAGTGGTATTACTACTGTCATAGTACTGTTATTACTACTGTCATAGTGGTATTACTACTGTCATAGTACTGTTATTACTACTGTCATAGTACTGTTATTACTACTTTCATAGTGGTATTACTACGGTCATAGTACTGTTATTACTACGGTCATAGTGGTATTACTACGGTCATAGTACTGTTATTACTACGGTCACAGTACTGTTATTACTACTGTCATAGTGGTATTACTACTGTCATAGTACTGTTATTACTACTGTCATAGTGGTATTACTACGGTCATAGTACTGTTGTTACTACGGTCATAGTGGTATTACTACGGTCATAGTACTGTTATTACTACGGTCATAGTACTGTTGTTACTACGGTCATAGTGGTATTACTACGGTCATAGTACTGTTATTACTACTGTCATAGTGGTATTACTACTGTCATAGTACTGTTATTACTACTGTCATAGTGGTATTACTACGGTCATAGTACTGTTATTACTACTGTCATAGTGGTATTACTACTGTCATAGTACTGTTATTACTACTGTCATAGTGGTATTACTACGGTCATAGTACTGTTGTTACTACGGTCATAGTGGTATTACTACGGTCATAGTACTGTTATTACTACTGTCATAGTACTGTTATTACTACTGTCATAGTACTGTTATTACTACTGTCATAGTACTGTTATTACTACTGTCATAGTACTGTTATTACTACTGTCATAGTGGTATTACTACTGTCATAGTACTGTTATTACTACTGTCATAGTGGTATTACTACTGTCATAGTACTGTTATTACTACTGTCATAGTACTGTTATTACTACTTTCATAGTGGTATTACTACGGTCATAGTACTGTTATTACTACTGTCATAGTACTGGTATTACTACTGTCATAGTACTGGTATTACTACTGTCATAGTACTGTTACTGTCATAGTACTGGTATTACTACTGTCATAGTATTGTTACTGTCAGTACTGTTGTTACTACTGTCATAGTACTGGTATTACTACGGTCATAGTACTGTTATTACTACTGTCATAGTGCTGTTATTACTACTGTCATAGTACTGTTGTTACTACTGTCATAGTGGTATTACTACGGTCATAGTACTGTTATTACTGTCATAGTACTGTTATTACTACTGTCATAGTGGTATTACTACGGTCATAGTGGTATTACTACGGTCATAGTACTGTTATTACTACTGTCATAGTGGTATTACTACGGTCATAGTGGTATTACTACGGTCGTAGTACTGTTATTACTACTGTCATAGTACTGTTATTACTACTGTCATAGTACTGTTATTACTACTGTCATAGTGGTATTACTACTGTCATAGTACTGTTATTACTACTGTCAGTACTGGTATTACTACTGTCATAGTACTGTTATTACTACTGTCATAGTGGTATTACTACGGTCATAGTACTGTTGTTACTACTGTCATAGTACTGTTGTTACTACTGTCATAGTGGTATTACTACGGTCATAGTACTGTTATTACTACTGTCATAGTGGTATTACTACGGTCATAGTACTGTTATTACTACTGTCATAGTGGTATTACTACTGTCATAGTACTGTTATTACTACTGTCATAGTGGTATTACTACGGTCATAGTACTGTTGTTACTACGGTCATAGTGGTATTACTACGGTCATAGTACTGTTATTACTACTGTCATAGTACTGTTATTACTACTGTCATAGTACTGTTATTACTACTGTCATAGTGGTATTACTACTGTCATAGTACTGTTATTACTACTGTCATAGTGGTATTACTACTGTCATAGTACTGTTATTACTACTGTCATAATACTGTTATTACTACTTTCATAGTGGTATTACTACGGTCATAGTACTGTTATTACTACTGTCATAGTACTGGTATTACTACTGTCATAGTACTGGTATTACTACTGTCATAGTACTGGTATTACTACTGTCATAGTACTGTTACTGTCATAGTACTGGTATTACTACTGTCATAGTATTGTTACTGTCAGTACTGTTGTTACTACTGTCATAGTACTGGTATTACTACGGTCATAGTACTGTTATTACTACTGTCATAGTGCTGTTATTACTACTGTCATAGTACTGTTGTTACTACTGTCAGTGGTATTACTACGGTCATAGTACTGTTATTACTGTCATAGTACTGTTATTACTACTGTCATAGTGGTATTACTACGGTCATAGTGGTATTACTACGGTCATAGTACTGTTATTACTACTGTCATAGTGGTATTACTACGGTCGTAGTACTGTTATTACTACGGTCGTAGTACTGTTATTACTACTGTCATAGTACTGTTATTACTACTGTCATAGTACTGTTATTACTACTGTCATAGTGGTATTACTACTGTCATAGTACTGTTATTACTACTGTCAGTACTGGTATTACTACTGTCAGTACTGTTATTACTACTGTCATAGTACTGTTGTTACTGTCATAGTACTGTTTTTACTACTGTCATAGTACTGTTATTACTACTGTCATAGTACTGTTATTACTACTGTCATAGTACTGTTATTACTACTGTCATAGTACTGTTATTACTACTGTCATAGTACTGTTGTTACTACTGTCATAGTACTGTTGTTACTACTGTCATAGTACTGTTGTTACTACTGTCATAGTACTGTTATTACTACTGTCATAGTACTGTTGTTACTACTGTCATAGTACTGTTATAGTACTGTCATAGTACTGTTGTTACTACTGTCATAGTACTGTTATAGTACTGTCATAGTACTGTTATTACTACTGTCATAGTACTGTTATAGTACTGGTATTACTACGGTCATTGTACTGTTATTACTACTGTCATAGTACTGTTATTACTACTGTCATAGTACTGTTATTACTATTATACTACTGTTATTACTATTATACTACTGTCATAGTACTGTTATTACTATTATACTACTGTCATAGTACTGTTATTACTATTATACTACTGTCATAGTACTGTTATTACTATTATACTACTGTTATTACTATTATACTACTGTCATAGTACTGTTATTACTATTATACTACTGTTATTACTATTATACTACTGTCATAGTACTGTTATTAGTATTATACTACTGTCATAGTACTGTCATTACTATTATACTACTGTCATAGTACTGTTATTACTATTATACTACTGTCATAGTACTGTTATTACTATTATACTACTATAGTACTGTTATTACTATTATACTACTATAGTACTGTTATTACTATTATACTACTATAGTACTGTTATTACTATTATACTACTGTCATAGTACTGTTATTACTATTATACTACTGTCATAGTACTGTCATTACTATTATACTACTGTCATAGTACTGTCATAGTACTGTTATTACTATTATACTACTGTCATAGTACTGTTGTTACTACTGTCATAGTACTGTTATTACTACGGTCATAGTGGTATTACTACGGTCATAGTACTGTTATTACTACTGTCATAGTACTGTTATTACTACTGTCATAGTGGTATTACTACGGTCATAGTACTGTTATTACTACTGTCATAGTACTGTTATTACTACTGTCATAGTACTGTTATTACTACTGTCATAGTGGTATTACTACTGTCATAGTACTGTTATTACTACTGTCATAGTGGTATTACTACGGTCATAGTGGTATTACTACGGTCATAGTACTGTTATTACTACTGTCATAGTACTGTTATTACTACTGTCATAGTACTGTTATTACTACTGTCAGTGGTATTACTACTGTTATAGTACTGTTATTACTACTGTCATAGTGGTATTACTACGGTCATAGTACTGTTGTTACTACGGTCATAGTGGTATTACTACGGTCATAGTACTGTTATTACTACGGTCATAGTGGTATTACTACGGTCATAGTACTGTTATTACTACTGTCATAGTGGTATTACTACTGTCATAGTACTGTTATTACTACTGTCATAGTGGTATTACTACGGTCATAGTACTGTTGTTACTACGGTCATAGTGGTATTACTACGGTCATAGTACTGTTATTACTACGGTCATAGTACTGTTATTACTACTGTCATAGTGGTATTACTACTGTCATAGTGGTATTACTACTGTCATAGTGGTATTACTACGGTCATAGTACTGTTGTTACTACGGTCATAGTGGTATTACTACGGTCATAGTACTGTTATTACTACGGTCATAGTACTGTTGTTACTACGGTCATAGTGGTATTACTACGGTCATAGTACTGTTATTACTACTGTCATAGTGGTATTACTACTGTCATAGTACTGTTATTACTACTGTCATAGTGGTATTACTACGGTCATAGTACTGTTATTACTACTGTCATAGTGGTATTACTACTGTCATAGTACTGTTATTACTACTGTCATAGTGGTATTACTACGGTCATAGTACTGTTGTTACTACGGTCATAGTGGTATTACTACGGTCATAGTACTGTTATTACTACTGTCATAGTACTGTTATTACTACTGTCATAGTACTGTTATTACTACTGTCATAGTACTGTTATTACTACTGTCATAGTGGTATTACTACTGTCATAGTACTGTTATTACTACTGTCATAGTGGTATTACTACTGTCATAGTACTGTTATTACTACTGTCATAGTACTGTTATTACTACTTTCATAGTGGTATTACTACGGTCATAGTACTGTTATTACTACGGTCATAGTGGTATTACTACGGTCATAGTACTGTTATTACTACGGTCACAGTACTGTTATTACTACTGTCATAGTGGTATTACTACTGTCATAGTACTGTTATTACTACTGTCATAGTGGTATTACTACGGTCATAGTACTGTTGTTACTACGGTCATAGTGGTATTACTACGGTCATAGTACTGTTATTACTACGGTCATAGTACTGTTGTTACTACGGTCATAGTGGTATTACTACGGTCATAGTACTGTTATTACTACTGTCATAGTGGTATTACTACTGTCATAGTACTGTTATTACTACTGTCATAGTGGTATTACTACGGTCATAGTACTGTTATTACTACTGTCATAGTGGTATTACTACTGTCATAGTACTGTTATTACTACTGTCATAGTGGTATTACTACGGTCATAGTACTGTTGTTACTACGGTCATAGTGGTATTACTACGGTCATAGTACTGTTATTACTACTGTCATAGTACTGTTATTACTACTGTCATAGTACTGTTATTACTACTGTCATAGTACTGTTATTACTACTGTCATAGTACTGTTATTACTACTGTCATAGTGGTATTACTACTGTCATAGTACTGTTATTACTACTGTCATAGTGGTATTACTACTGTCATAGTACTGTTATTACTACTGTCATAGTACTGTTATTACTACTTTCATAGTGGTATTACTACGGTCATAGTACTGTTATTACTACTGTCATAGTACTGGTATTACTACTGTCATAGTACTGGTATTACTACTGTCATAGTACTGTTACTGTCATAGTACTGGTATTACTACTGTCATAGTATTGTTACTGTCAGTACTGTTGTTACTACTGTCATAGTACTGGTATTACTACGGTCATAGTACTGTTATTACTACTGTCATAGTGCTGTTATTACTACTGTCATAGTACTGTTGTTACTACTGTCATAGTGGTATTACTACGGTCATAGTACTGTTATTACTGTCATAGTACTGTTATTACTACTGTCATAGTGGTATTACTACGGTCATAGTGGTATTACTACGGTCATAGTACTGTTATTACTACTGTCATAGTGGTATTACTACGGTCATAGTGGTATTACTACGGTCGTAGTACTGTTATTACTACTGTCATAGTACTGTTATTACTACTGTCATAGTACTGTTATTACTACTGTCATAGTGGTATTACTACTGTCATAGTACTGTTATTACTACTGTCAGTACTGGTATTACTACTGTCATAGTACTGTTATTACTACTGTCATAGTGGTATTACTACGGTCATAGTACTGTTGTTACTACTGTCATAGTACTGTTGTTACTACTGTCATAGTGGTATTACTACGGTCATAGTACTGTTATTACTACTGTCATAGTGGTATTACTACGGTCATAGTACTGTTATTACTACTGTCATAGTGGTATTACTACTGTCATAGTACTGTTATTACTACTGTCATAGTGGTATTACTACGGTCATAGTACTGTTGTTACTACGGTCATAGTGGTATTACTACGGTCATAGTACTGTTATTACTACTGTCATAGTACTGTTATTACTACTGTCATAGTACTGTTATTACTACTGTCATAGTGGTATTACTACTGTCATAGTACTGTTATTACTACTGTCATAGTGGTATTACTACTGTCATAGTACTGTTATTACTACTGTCATAATACTGTTATTACTACTTTCATAGTGGTATTACTACGGTCATAGTACTGTTATTACTACTGTCATAGTACTGGTATTACTACTGTCATAGTACTGGTATTACTACTGTCATAGTACTGGTATTACTACTGTCATAGTACTGTTACTGTCATAGTACTGGTATTACTACTGTCATAGTATTGTTACTGTCAGTACTGTTGTTACTACTGTCATAGTACTGGTATTACTACGGTCATAGTACTGTTATTACTACTGTCATAGTGCTGTTATTACTACTGTCATAGTACTGTTGTTACTACTGTCAGTGGTATTACTACGGTCATAGTACTGTTATTACTGTCATAGTACTGTTATTACTACTGTCATAGTGGTATTACTACGGTCATAGTGGTATTACTACGGTCATAGTACTGTTATTACTACTGTCATAGTGGTATTACTACGGTCGTAGTACTGTTATTACTACGGTCGTAGTACTGTTATTACTACTGTCATAGTACTGTTATTACTACTGTCATAGTACTGTTATTACTACTGTCATAGTGGTATTACTACTGTCATAGTACTGTTATTACTACTGTCAGTACTGGTATTACTACTGTCAGTACTGTTATTACTACTGTCATAGTACTGTTGTTACTGTCATAGTACTGTTTTTACTACTGTCATAGTACTGTTATTACTACTGTCATAGTACTGTTATTACTACTGTCATAGTACTGTTATTACTACTGTCATAGTACTGTTATTACTACTGTCATAGTACTGTTGTTACTACTGTCATAGTACTGTTGTTACTACTGTCATAGTACTGTTATTACTACTGTCATAGTACTGTTGTTACTACTGTCATAGTACTGTTATAGTACTGTCATAGTACTGTTGTTACTACTGTCATAGTACTGTTATAGTACTGTCATAGTACTGTTATAGTACTGGTATTACTACGGTCATTGTACTGTTATTACTACTGTCATAGTACTGTTATTACTACTGTCATAGTACTGTTATTACTACTGTCAGTACTGTTATTACTACTGTCATAGTACTGTTATTACTACTGTCATAGTACTGTTATTACTACTGTCATAGTACTGTTATAGTACTGGTATTACTACGGTCATAGTGGTATTACTACAGTCATAGTACTGTTATTACTACTGTCATAGTACTGTTATAGTACTGGTATTACTACTGTCATAGTACTGTATTATCACATTTCAGTCTCGATGGAGCTGGGAAACTGCCCACTGGATACGCTGTTATAGAGGGACACCCTGACCTCAGGTACTACTACAGTACTACTATGGTAATACTAGGACTGATATTACTACTACTGTTATAGAGGGACACCCTGACCTCAGGTACTACTACAGTACTACTACGGTAATACTAGGACTGATACTACTGTTATAGAGGTACATCCTGAGCTACTACTATATTACTACTGTACTGCTACTACTCCTATACTTCTGCAGTACCACTAGTCTGACCCCTGTCCTCCCTGTGTCTGTCCGTCCCCCTGCAGGTTGTTGTCTATGACCCAGGAGCATGGCAGAGTAGAGCCTCTCTCAGGACAACTGGACTACAGCAGATACCCCCTGGGAACACTGCTGACTATTATACCTTACCATGTGAGTACTCATCCCCTACTGCATTAGTACTCATCCCTGACTCATCCCCTACTGCATTAGTACTCATCCCCTATTCAGTCATCCCCTACTGCATTAGTACTCATCCCTGACTCATCCCCTATTCAGTCATCCCCTACTGCATTAGTACTCATTTACTCATCCCCTACCGCATTAGTACTCATCCCTGACTCATCCCCTATTCAGTCATCCCCTACTGCATTAGTACTCATTTACTCATCCCCTACCGTATTAGTACTCATCCCTGACTCATCCCTATTCAGTCATCCCCTACCGCATTAGTACTCATCCCCTATTCAGTCATCCCCTACTGCATTTGTACTCATCCCTTACTCCTCCCCTATTCAGTCATCCCCTACCGCATTAGTACTCATCCCTGACTCATCCCCTATTCAGTCATCCCCTACTGCATTAGTACTCATCCCCTACTGCATTTGTACTCATCCCTTACTCCTCCCCTATTCAGTCATCCCCTACCGCATTAGTACTCATCCCTGACTCATCCCCTATTCAGTCATCCCCTACCGCATTAGTACTCATCCCCTATTCAGTCATCCCCTACCACATTAGTACTCATCCCTGACTCATCCCCTACTCAGTCATCCCCTACCGCATTAGTACTCATCCCTTACTCATCCCCTATTCAGTCATCCCCTACTGCATTAGTACTCATTTACTCATCCCCTACTCAGTCATCCCCTACCGCATTAGTACTCATCCCTTACTCATCCCCTATTCAGTCATCCCCTACCACATTAGTACTCATCCCTTACTCATCCCCTATTCAGTCATCCCCTACCACATTAGTACTCATCCCTGACTCATCCCCTACTCAGTCATCCCCTACCGCATTAGTACTCATCCCTGACTCGTCCCCTATTCAGTCATCCCCTACTGCATTAGTACTCATCCCTGACTCGTCCCCTATTCAGTCATCCCCTACTGCATTAGTACTCATCCCTGACTCGTCCCCTATTCAGTCATCCCCTACTGCATTAGTACTCATCCCTGACTCGTCCCCTATTCAGTCATCCCCTACTGCATTAGTACTCATCCCTTACTCCTCCCCTATTCAGTCATCCCCTACCACATTAGTACTCATCCCTTACCCACTCTCATCCCCTACCACGTTAGTATCTTTAAGTTGTCATTGTACACTACCTGTTCTGCATGTCAGAGGTCTAATAGAGGTGTGTTCATCCAGGCTTGTGCAACAGCCATGATGCATTCTGTGTACTACGTCCACTCTGGAGGTCGGCTGGTGGGAAAGTGGACACCCACACGCGGCTGGTGATCAAAGGAGCATCATGGGAAATGTAGTACTGTGTGGGTGTGTAGTCCTGGAGGGAATCAGCCTGAGCAAAGAGCTGGACAGAATCACTAATCACCTTGAAGCTCAAATTACTTATTATGTGATGTTGGGAAATGTCCTTCCTATCTTTCGTGATGTCATGGTTTCTACTGTTGTCCGTCCTGCATTGGGGCGGCACTATACAGCCGTCACTGACACTAAACCATGTTTTACACTAATAAATTAACCACTTTCCTTAAACCTTTTGTATTCTCCAAAACTGGATGGTCATTGTTAGTAATAGCAAATATACACTGTACAAAACATTAGGAACACCTGCTCCTTCCATGACAGACTGACCAGGTGAAAGACATGATCCCTTATTGATGTCACTTGTTAAATCCTCTTCTATCAGTGTAGATGAAGGGGAGGAGACGGGTTAAATAAGGATTTAAGCCTTGAGATGATTCTGTGTGCCATTGAGGGAGAATTGGCAAAACAAAAGATTGAAGTGCCTTTGAACCACAGCAGACTGGTGATTGGAGGACGCCTCATAATGGCTGGAACGGCATGAAAACCACGTGTTTGATACCTTTCCCCTCTAGCCATTACCACGAGCCTCCCCAGTTCTAGGCGCACCAGTTTGAGTCAAGAACTGCAATGCTGCTGGGTTTTTCACGCTCAACAGTTTCCGGTGTGTATCCAGAATGGTCCACCACCCAAAGGACATCCAGCCAACTTGACACAACTGTGGGGAAGCATTGGAGTCGACATGGACCAGCATCCCTGTGGAGTCCATGTCCTGATGAATGGAGGCTGGCATGAGGACAAAAGTTAGTGCAACTCAATATTAGGAAGGTGTTCTTAATGTTTTGTACACTCCGTGTGTGTTTTCCCCTAATGTTATGTTAGTTCTGGGCTCCCAAGTGGCACAGCAGTCTAAGGCACTGTATCTCAGTGCTAGAGGCATCACTACAGACACCCTGGTTCGATTCCAGGCTGTATCACTACCGGCTGTGATTGGGAGTCCCATAAGGCGGCGTACAATTGGCCCAGCATCGTCTAGGCCGTCATTGTAAATATGAATGTGTTCTTAACAGACTTGACTAGTTAAATTTAAATAAAAATAGTTGATTAATTTGTTTGGTATTCATGTTCTTGGTTGGTCCGCCATGATTGACAGTCGAAAGCCTTGGCCAGATCGATGAAGACGGCTGCACAGAACTGTCTTTTATCGATGGCGGTTATGATGTCGTTTAGGACCTTGAACGTGGCTGAGGTGCACCCATGACCAGCTCAGAAACCCGGATTCCACAGCGGAGAAGGTACGGTGAGATACGAAATGTTCAGTGATCTGTTTATTAACTTGGCTTTTGAAGACTTTAGAAAGACAGAGCAGGATGGATATAGGTCTGGAACAGTTTGGGTCTAGAGGCAGGATGGATATAGGTCTGTAACAGTTTGGGTCTAGAGGCAGGGCAGGATGGATATAGGTCTGTAACAGTTTGGGTCTAGAGGCAGGGCAGGATGGATATAGGTCTGTAACAGTTTGGGTCTAGAGGCAGGGCAGGATGGATATAGGTCTGTAACAGTTTGGGTCTAGAGGCAGGGCAGGATGGATATAGGTCTGTAACAGTTTGGGTCTAGAGGCAGGATGGATATAGATCTGTAACAGTTTGGGTCTAGAGGCAGGATGGATATAGGTCTGTAACAGTTTGGGTCTAGAGGCAGAGCAGGATGGATATAGGTCTGTAACAGTTTGGGTCTAGAGGCAGGGCAGGATGGATATAGGTCTGTAACAGTTTGGGTCTAGAGGCAGGGCAGGATGGATATAGGTCTATAACAGTTTGGGTCTAGAGGCAGGGCAGGGCAGGATGGATGTAGGTCTGTAACAGTTTGGGTCTAGAGGCAGGGCAGGGTAGGATGGATGTAGGTCTATAACAGTTTGGGTCTAGAGGCAGGGCAGGGCAGGATGGATGTAGGTCTGTAACAGTTTGGGTCTAGAGGCAGAGCAGGATGGATATAGGTCTGTAACAGTTTGGGTCTAGAGGCAGGATGGATATAGATCTGTAACAGTTTGGGTCTAGAGGCAGGATGGATATAGGTCTGTAACAGTTTGGGTCTAGAGGCAGAGCAGGATGGATATAGGTCTGTAACAGTTTGGGTCTAGAGGCAGGGCAGGATGGATATAGGTCTATAACAGTTTGGGTCTAGAGGCAGGGCAGGATGGATATAGGTCTATAACAGTTTGGGTCTAGAGGCAGGGCAGGGCAGGATGGATGTAGGTCTGTAACAGTTTGGGTCTAGAGGCAGGGCAGGGTAGGATGGATGTAGGTCTATAACAGTTTGGGTCTAGAGGCAGGGCAGGGCAGGATGGATGTAGGTCTGTAACAGTTTGGGTCTAGAGGCAGAGCAGGATGGATATAGGTCTGTAACAGTTTGGGTCTAGAGGCAGGATGGATATAGGTCTGTAACAGTTTGGGTCTAGAGGCAGGATGGATATAGGTCTGTAACAGTTTGGGTCTAGAGGCAGGATGGATATAGATCTGTAACAGTTTGGGTCTAGAGGCAGGATGGATATAGGTCTGTAACAGTTTGGGTCTAGAGGCAGAGCAGGATGGATATAGGTCTGTAACAGTTTGGGTCTAGAGGCAGGGCAGGATGGATATAGGTCTATAACAGTTTGGGTCTAGAGGCAGGGCAGGATGGATATAGGTCTGTAACAGTTTGGGTCTAGAGGCAGGATGGATATAGATCTGTAACAGTTTGGGGAGGCAGGATGGATATAGGTCTGTAACAGTTTGGGTCTAGAGGCAGAGCAGGATGGATATAGGTCTGTAACAGTTTGGGTCTAGAGGCAGGGCAGGATGGATATAGGTCTATAACAGTTTGGGTCTAGAGGCAGGGCAGGATGGATTAGGTCTATAACAGTTTGGGTCTAGAGGCAGGGCAGGATGGATATAGGTCTATAACAGTTTGGGTCTAGAGGCAGGGCAGGGCAGGATGGATATAGGTCTATAACAGTTTGGGTCTAGAGGCAGGGCAGGGCAGGATGGATATAGGTCTGTAACAGTTTGGGTCTAGAGGCAGAGCAGGATGGATATAGGTCTATAACAGTTTGGGTCTAGAGGCAGGGCAGGATGGATATAGGTCTGTAACAGTTTGGGTCTAGAGGCAGGGCAGGATGGATATAGGTCTGTAACAGTTTGGGTCTAGAGGCAGGGCAGGATGGATATAGGTCTGTAACAGTTTGGGTCTAGAGGCAGGGCAGGATGGATATAGGTCTGTAACAGTTAGGGTCTAGAGGCAGGGCAGGATGGATATAGGTCTGTAACAGTTTGGGTCTAGAGGCAGGGCAGGGCAGGATGGATATAGGTCTGTAACAGTTTGGGTCTAGAGGCAGGGCAGGATGGATATAGGTCTGTAACAGTTTGGGTCTAGAGGCAGAGCAGGATGGATATAGGTCTGTAACAGTTTGGGTCTAGAGGCAGGGCAGGATGGATATAGATCTGTAACAGTTTGGGTCTAGAGGCAGGATGGATATAGGTCTGTAACAGTTTGGGTCTAGAGGCAGGGCAGGATGGATATAGATCTGTAACAGTTTGGGTCTAGAGGCAGGACAGGGCAGGATGGATATAGATCTGTAACAGTTTGGGTCTAGAGGCAGGGCAGGATGGATATAGGTCTGTAACAGTTTGGGTCTAGAGGCAGGGCAGGGCAGGATGGATATAGGTCTGTAACAGTTTGGGTCTAGAGGCAGGGCAGGATGGATATAGATCTGTAACAGTTTGGGTCTAGAGGCAGGGCAGGATGGATATAGGTCTGTAACAGTTTGGGTCTAGAGGCAGGGCAGGATGGATATAGGTCTGTAGCAGTTTGGGTCTAGAGGCAGGGCAGGATGGATATAGGTCTATAACAGTTTGGGTCTAGAGACAGGGCAGGATGGATATAGGTCTGTAACAGTTTGGGTCTAGAGGCAGGGCAGGATGGATATAGGTCTGTAACAGTTTGGGTCTAGAGGCAGGGCAGGATGGATATAGGTCTGTAACAGTTTGGGTCTAGAGGCAGGGCAGGATGGATATAGGTCTGTAACAGTTTGGGTCTAGAGGCAGGGCAGGGCAGGATGGATATAGGTCTGTAACAGTTTGGGTCTAGAGGCAGGGCAGGATGGATATAGGTCTGTAACAGTTTGGGTCTAGAGGCAGGGCAGGATGGATATAGGTCTGTAACAGTTTGGGTCTAGAGGCAGGGCAGGGCAGGATGGATATAGGTCTGTAACAGTTTGGGTCTAGAGGCAGGGCAGGATGGATATAGGTCTGTAACAGTTTGGGTCTAGAGGCAGGGCAGGATGGATATAGGTCTATAACAGTTTGGGTCTAGAGGCAGGGCAGGATGGATATAGGTCTGTAACAGTTTGGGTCTAGAGGCAGGGCAGGGTAGGATGGATATAGATCTGTAACAGTTTGGGTCTAGAGGCAGGGCAGGGCAGGATGGATATAGGTCTGTAACAGTTTGGGTCTAGAGGCAGGGCAGGATGGATATAGGTCTGTAACAGTTTGGGTCTAGAGGCAGGGCAGGATGGATATAGGTCTGTAGCAGTTTGGGTCTAGAGGCAGGGCAGGATGGATATAGGTCTGTAACAGTTAGGGTCTAGAGGCAGGGCAGGATGGATATAGGTCTGTAACAGTTTGGGTCTAGAGGCAGGGCAGGGCAGGATGGATATAGGTCTGTAACAGTTTGGGTCTAGAGGCAGGGCAGGATGGATATAGGTCTGTAACAGTTTGGGTCTAGAGGCAGGGCAGGATGGATATAGGTCTGTAACAGTTTGGGTCTAGAGGCAGGGCAGGATGGATATAGGTCTGTAACAGTTTGGGTCTAGAGGCAGGGCAGGATGGATATAGGTCTGTAACAGTTGGGTCTAGAGGCAGGGCAGGATGGATATAGGTCTGTAACAGTTTGGGTCTAGAGGCAGGGCAGGGCAGGATGGATATAGGTCTGTAACAGTTTGGGTCTAGAGGCAGGGCAGGATGGATATAGGTCTGTAACAGTTTGGGTCTAGAGGCAGAGCAGGATGGATATAGGTCTGTAACAGTTTGGGTCTAGAGGCAGGGCAGGATGGATATAGATCTGTAACAGTTTGGGTCTAGAGGCAGGATGGATATAGGTCTGTAACAGTTTGGGTCTAGAGGCAGGGCAGGATGGATATAGATCTGTAACAGTTTGGGTCTAGAGGCAGGACAGGGCAGGATGGATATAGATCTGTAACAGTTTGGGTCTAGAGGCAGGGCAGGGCAGGATGGATATAGGTCTGTAATAGTTTGGGTCTAGAGGCAGGGCAGGGTAGGATGGATATAGGTCTGTAACAGTTTGGGTCTAGAGGCAGGGCAGGATGGATATAGATCTGTAACAGTTTGGGTCTAGAGGCAGGGCAGGATGGATATAGGTCTGTAACAGTTTGGGTCTAGAGGCAGGGCAGGGTAGGATGGATATAGGTCTGTAGCAGTTTGGGTCTAGAGGCAGGGCAGGATGGATATAGGTCTATAACAGTTTGGGTCTAGAGACAGGGCAGGATGGATATAGGTCTGTAACAGTTTGGGTCTAGAGGCAGGGCAGGATGGATATAGGTCTGTAACAGTTTGGGTCTAGAGGCAGGGCAGGATGGATATAGGTCTGTAACAGTTTGGGTCTAGAGGCAGGGCAGGATGGATATAGGTCTGTAACAGTTTGGGTCTAGAGGCAGGGCAGGGCAGGATGGATATAGGTCTGTAACAGTTTGGGTCTAGAGGCAGGGCAGGATGGATATAGGTCTGTAACAGTTTGGGTCTAGAGGCAGGGCAGGATGGATATAGGTCTGTAACAGTTTGGGTCTAGAGGCAGGGCAGGGCAGGATGGATATAGGTCTGTAACAGTTTGGGTCTAGAGGCAGGGCAGGATGGATATAGGTCTGTAACAGTTTGGGTCTAGAGGCAGGGCAGGATGGATATAGGTCTATAACAGTTTGGGTCTAGAGGCAGGGCAGGATGGATATAGGTCTGTAACAGTTTGGGTCTAGAGGCAGGGCAGGGTAGGATGGATATAGATCTGTAACAGTTTGGGTCTAGAGGCAGGGCAGGGCAGGATGGATATAGGTCTGTAACAGTTTGGGTCTAGAGGCAGGGCAGGATGGATATAGGTCTGTAACAGTTTGGGTCTAGAGGCAGGGCAGGGCAGGATGGATATAGGTCTGTAACAGTTTGGGTCTAGAGGCAGGGCAGGGCAGGATGGATATAGGTCTGTAACAGTTTGGGTCTAGAGGCAGGGCAGGATGGATATAGGTCTGTAACAGTTTGGGTCTAGAGGCAGGGCAGGGCAGGATGGATATAGGTCTATAACAGTTTGGGTCTAGAGGCAGGGCAGGGCAGGATGGATATAGATCTGTAACAGTTTGGGTCTAGAGGCAGGGCAGGATGGATATAGGTCTGTAACAGTTTGGGTCTAGAGGCAGGACAGGGCAGGATGGATACAGGTCTGTAACAGTTTGGGTCTAGAGGCAGGGCAGGATGGATATAGGTCTATAACAGTTTGGGTCTAGAGGCAGGCAGGGCAGGATGGATGTAGGTCTGTAACAGTTTGGGTCTAGAGGCAGGGCAGGGTAGGATGGATGTAGGTCTATAACAGTTTGGGTCTAGAGGCAGGGCAGGGCAGGATGGATGTAGGTCTGTAACAGTTTGGGTCTAGAGGCAGAGCAGGATGGATATAGGTCTGTAACAGTTTGGGTCTAGAGGCAGGGCAGGATGGATATAGGTCTGTAACAGTTTGGGTCTAGAGGCAGGATGGATATAGATCTGTAACAGTTTGGGTCTAGAGACAGGATGGATATAGGTCTGTAACAGTTTGGGTCTAGAGGCAGGGCAGGATGGATATAGGTCTGTAACAGTTTGGGTCTAGAGGCAGGGCAGGATGGATATAGGTCTGTAACAGTTTGGGTCTAGAGGCAGGGCAGGATGGATATAGGTCTGTAACAGTTTGGGTCTAGAGGCAGGGCAGGATGGATACAGGTCTGTAACAGTTTGGGTCTAGAGGCAGGGCAGGATGGATATAGGTCTGTAACAGTTTGGGTCTAGAGGCAGGGCAGGATGGATATAGGTCTGTAACAGTTTGGGTCTAGAGGCAGGGCAGGATGGATATAGGTCTGTAACAGTTTGGGTCTAGAGGCAGGGCAGGATGGATATAGGTCTGTAACAGTTTGGGTCTAGAGGCAGGGCAGGATGGATATAGGTCTGTAACAGTTTGGGTCTAGAGGCAGGATGGATATAGATCTGTAACAGTTTGGGTCTAGAGGCAGGATGGATATAGGTCTGTAACAGTTTGGGTCTAGAGGCAGAGCAGGATGGATATAGGTCTGTAACAGTTTGGGTCTAGAGGCAGGGCAGGATGGATATAGGTCTATAACAGTTTGGGTCTAGAGGCAGGGCAGGATGGATATAGGTCTATAACAGTTTGGGTCTAGAGGCAGGGCAGGGCAGGATGGATGTAGGTCTGTAACAGTTTGGGTCTAGAGGCAGGGCAGGGTAGGATGGATGTAGGTCTATAACAGTTTGGGTCTAGAGGCAGGGCAGGGCAGGATGGATGTAGGTCTGTAACAGTTTGGGTCTAGAGGCAGAGCAGGATGGATATAGGTCTGTAACAGTTTGGGTCTAGAGGCAGGGCAGGATGGATATAGGTCTGTAACAGTTTGGGTCTAGAGGCAGGATGGATATAGATCTGTAACAGTTTGGGTCTAGAGGCAGGATGGATATAGGTCTGTAACAGTTTGGGTCTAGAGGCAGAGCAGGATGGATATAGGTCTGTAACAGTTTGGGTCTAGAGGCAGAGCAGGATGGATATAGGTCTGTAACAGTTTGGGTCTAGAGGCAGGGCAGGATGGATATAGGTCTATAACAGTTTGGGTCTAGAGGCAGGGCAGGATGGATATAGGTCTATAACAGTTTGGGTCTAGAGGCAGGGCAGGATGGATGTAGGTCTGTAACAGTTTGGGTCTAGAGGCAGGGCAGGGTAGGATGGATGTAGGTCTATAACAGTTTGGGTCTAGAGGCAGGGCAGGATGGATGTAGGTCTGTAACAGTTTGGGTCTAGAGGCAGAGCAGGATGGATATAGGTCTGTAACAGTTTGGGTCTAGAGGCAGGGCAGGATGGATATAGGTCTGTAACAGTTTGGGTCTAGAGGCAGGGCAGGATGGATATAGGTCTGTAACAGTTTGGGTCTAGAGGCAGGGCAGGATGGATATAGGTCTGTAGCAGTTTGGGTCTAGAGGCAGGGCAGGATGGATATAGGTCTGTAACAGTTAGGGTCTAGAGGCAGGGCAGGATGGATATAGGTCTGTAACAGTTTGGGTCTAGAGGCAGGGCAGGGCAGGATGGATATAGGTCTGTAACAGTTTGGGTCTAGAGGCAGGGCAGGATGGATATAGGTCTGTAACAGTTTGGGTCTAGAGGCAGAGCAGGATGGATATAGGTCTGTAACAGTTTGGGTCTAGAGGCAGGGCAGGATGGATATAGATCTGTAACAGTTTGGGTCTAGAGGCAGGATGGATATAGGTCTGTAACAGTTTGGGTCTAGAGGCAGGGCAGGATGGATATAGATCTGTAACAGTTTGGGTCTAGAGGCAGGACAGGGCAGGATGGATATAGATCTGTAACAGTTTGGGTCTAGAGGCAGGGCAGGATGGATATAGGTCTGTAACAGTTTGGGTCTAGAGGCAGGGCAGGGTAGGATGGATATAGGTCTGTAACAGTTTGGGTCTAGAGGCAGGGCAGGATGGATATAGGTCTATAACAGTTTGGGTCTAGAGGCAGGGCAGGATGGATATAGGTCTGTAACAGTTTGGGTCTAGAGGCAGGGCAGGGTAGGATGGATATAGATCTGTAACAGTTTGGGTCTAGAGGCAGGGCAGGGCAGGATGGATATAGGTCTGTAACAGTTTGGGTCTAGAGGCAGGGCAGGATGGATATAGGTCTGTAACAGTTTGGGTCTAGAGGCAGGGCAGGGCAGGATGGATATAGGTCTGTAACAGTTTGGGTCTAGAGGCAGGGCAGGGCAGGATGGATATAGGTCTGTAACAGTTTGGGTCTAGAGGCAGGGCAGGATGGATATAGGTCTGTAACAGTTTGGGTCTAGAGGCAGGGCAGGGCAGGATGGATATAGGTCTATAACAGTTTGGGTCTAGAGGCAGGGCAGGGCAGGATGGATATAGATCTGTAACAGTTTGGGTCTAGAGGCAGGGCAGGATGGATATAGGTCTGTAACAGTTTGGGTCTAGAGGCAGGACAGGGCAGGATGGATACAGGTCTGTAACAGTTTGGGTCTAGAGGCAGGGCAGGATGGATATAGGTCTATAACAGTTTGGGTCTAGAGGCAGGGCAGGGCAGGATGGATGTAGGTCTGTAACAGTTTGGGTCTAGAGGCAGGGCAGGGTAGGATGGATGTAGGTCTATAACAGTTTGGGTCTAGAGGCAGGGCAGGGCAGGATGGATGTAGGTCTGTAACAGTTTGGGTCTAGAGGCAGAGCAGGATGGATATAGGTCTGTAACAGTTTGGGTCTAGAGGCAGGGCAGGATGGATATAGGTCTGTAACAGTTTGGGTCTAGAGGCAGGATGGATATAGATCTGTAACAGTTTGGGTCTAGAGACAGGATGGATATAGGTCTGTAACAGTTTGGGTCTAGAGGCAGGGCAGGATGGATATAGGTCTGTAACAGTTTGGGTCTAGAGGCAGGGCAGGATGGATATAGGTCTGTAACAGTTTGGGTCTAGAGGCAGGGCAGGATGGATATAGGTCTGTAACAGTTTGGGTCTAGAGGCAGGGCAGGATGGATACAGGTCTGTAACAGTTTGGGTCTAGAGGCAGGGCAGGATGGATATAGGTCTGTAACAGTTTGGGTCTAGAGGCAGGGCAGGATGGATATAGGTCTGTAACAGTTTGGGTCTAGAGGCAGGGCAGGATGGATATAGGTCTGTAACAGTTTGGGTCTAGAGGCAGGGCAGGATGGATATAGGTCTGTAACAGTTTGGGTCTAGAGGCAGGGCAGGATGGATATAGGTCTGTAACAGTTTGGGTCTAGAGGCAGGATGGATATAGATCTGTAACAGTTTGGGTCTAGAGGCAGGATGGATATAGGTCTGTAACAGTTTGGGTCTAGAGGCAGAGCAGGATGGATATAGGTCTGTAACAGTTTGGGTCTAGAGGCAGGGCAGGATGGATATAGGTCTATAACAGTTTGGGTCTAGAGGCAGGGCAGGATGGATATAGGTCTATAACAGTTTGGGTCTAGAGGCAGGGCAGGGCAGGATGGATGTAGGTCTGTAACAGTTTGGGTCTAGAGGCAGGGCAGGGTAGGATGGATGTAGGTCTATAACAGTTTGGGTCTAGAGGCAGGGCAGGGCAGGATGGATGTAGGTCTGTAACAGTTTGGGTCTAGAGGCAGAGCAGGATGGATATAGGTCTGTAACAGTTTGGGTCTAGAGGCAGGGCAGGATGGATATAGGTCTGTAACAGTTTGGGTCTAGAGGCAGGATGGATATAGATCTGTAACAGTTTGGGTCTAGAGGCAGGATGGATATAGGTCTGTAACAGTTTGGGTCTAGAGGCAGAGCAGGATGGATATAGGTCTGTAACAGTTTGGGTCTAGAGGCAGAGCAGGATGGATATAGGTCTGTAACAGTTTGGGTCTAGAGGCAGGGCAGGATGGATATAGGTCTGTAGCAGTTTGGGTCTAGAGGCAGGGCAGGATGGATATAGGTCTGTAACAGTTAGGGTCTAGAGGCAGGGCAGGATGGATATAGGTCTGTAACAGTTTGGGTCTAGAGGCAGGGCAGGGCAGGATGGATATAGGTCTGTAACAGTTTGGGTCTAGAGGCAGGGCAGGATGGATATAGGTCTGTAACAGTTTGGGTCTAGAGGCAGAGCAGGATGGATATAGGTCTGTAACAGTTTGGGTCTAGAGGCAGGGCAGGATGGATATAGATCTGTAACAGTTTGGGTCTAGAGGCAGGATGGATATAGGTCTGTAACAGTTTGGGTCTAGAGGCAGGGCAGGATGGATATAGATCTGTAACAGTTTGGGTCTAGAGGCAGGACAGGGCAGGATGGATATAGATCTGTAACAGTTTGGGTCTAGAGGCAGGGCAGGATGGATATAGGTCTGTAACAGTTTGGGTCTAGAGGCAGGGCAGGGTAGGATGGATATAGGTCTGTAACAGTTTGGGTCTAGAGGCAGGGCAGGATGGATATAGGTCTATAACAGTTTGGGTCTAGAGGCAGGGCAGGATGGATATAGGTCTGTAACAGTTTGGGTCTAGAGGCAGGGCAGGGTAGGATGGATATAGATCTGTAACAGTTTGGGTCTAGAGGCAGGGCAGGGCAGGATGGATATAGGTCTGTAACAGTTTGGGTCTAGAGGCAGGGCAGGATGGATATAGGTCTGTAACAGTTTGGGTCTAGAGGCAGGGCAGGGCAGGATGGATATAGGTCTGTAACAGTTTGGGTCTAGAGGCAGGGCAGGGCAGGATGGATATAGGTCTGTAACAGTTTGGGTCTAGAGGCAGGGCAGGATGGATATAGGTCTGTAACAGTTTGGGTCTAGAGGCAGGGCAGGGCAGGATGGATATAGGTCTATAACAGTTTGGGTCTAGAGGCAGGGCAGGGCAGGATGGATATAGATCTGTAACAGTTTGGGTCTAGAGGCAGGGCAGGATGGATATAGGTCTGTAACAGTTTGGGTCTAGAGGCAGGACAGGGCAGGATGGATACAGGTCTGTAACAGTTTGGGTCTAGAGGCAGGGCAGGATGGATATAGGTCTATAACAGTTTGGGTCTAGAGGCAGGGCAGGGCAGGATGGATGTAGGTCTGTAACAGTTTGGGTCTAGAGGCAGGGCAGGGTAGGATGGATGTAGGTCTATAACAGTTTGGGTCTAGAGGCAGGGCAGGGCAGGATGGATGTAGGTCTGTAACAGTTTGGGTCTAGAGGCAGAGCAGGATGGATATAGGTCTGTAACAGTTTGGGTCTAGAGGCAGGGCAGGATGGATATAGGTCTGTAACAGTTTGGGTCTAGAGGCAGGATGGATATAGATCTGTAACAGTTTGGGTCTAGAGACAGGATGGATATAGGTCTGTAACAGTTTGGGTCTAGAGGCAGGGCAGGATGGATATAGGTCTGTAACAGTTTGGGTCTAGAGGCAGGGCAGGATGGATATAGGTCTGTAACAGTTTGGGTCTAGAGGCAGGGCAGGATGGATATAGGTCTGTAACAGTTTGGGTCTAGAGGCAGGGCAGGATGGATACAGGTCTGTAACAGTTTGGGTCTAGAGGCAGGGCAGGATGGATATAGGTCTGTAACAGTTTGGGTCTAGAGGCAGGGCAGGATGGATATAGGTCTGTAACAGTTTGGGTCTAGAGGCAGGGCAGGATGGATATAGGTCTGTAACAGTTTGGGTCTAGAGGCAGGGCAGGATGGATATAGGTCTGTAACAGTTTGGGTCTAGAGGCAGGGCAGGATGGATATAGGTCTGTAACAGTTTGGGTCTAGAGGCAGGATGGATATAGATCTGTAACAGTTTGGGTCTAGAGGCAGGATGGATATAGGTCTGTAACAGTTTGGGTCTAGAGGCAGAGCAGGATGGATATAGGTCTGTAACAGTTTGGGTCTAGAGGCAGGGCAGGATGGATATAGGTCTATAACAGTTTGGGTCTAGAGGCAGGGCAGGATGGATACAGGTCTATAACAGTTTGGGTCTAGAGGCAGGGCAGGGCAGGATGGATGTAGGTCTGTAACAGTTTGGGTCTAGAGGCAGGGCAGGGTAGGATGGATAGGTCTATAACAGTTTGGGTCTAGAGGCAGGGCAGGGCAGGATGGATGTAGGTCTGTAACAGTTTGGGTCTAGAGGCAGAGCAGGATGGATATAGGTCTGTAACAGTTTGGGTCTAGAGGCAGGGCAGGATGGATATAGGTCTGTAACAGTTTGGGTCTAGAGGCAGGATGGATATAGATCTGTAACAGTTTGGGTCTAGAGGCAGGATGGATATAGGTCTGTAACAGTTTGGGTCTAGAGGCAGAGCAGGATGGATATAGGTCTGTAACAGTTTGGGTCTAGAGGCAGAGCAGGATGGATATAGGTCTGTAACAGTTTGGGTCTAGAGGCAGGGCAGGATGGATATAGGTCTATAACAGTTTGGGTCTAGAGGCAGGGCAGGATGGATATAGGTCTATAACAGTTTGGGTCTAGAGGCAGGGCAGGATGGATGTAGGTCTGTAACAGTTTGGGTCTAGAGGCAGGGCAGGGTAGGATGGATGTAGGTCTATAACAGTTTGGGTCTAGAGGCAGGGCAGGATGGATGTAGGTCTGTAACAGTTTGGGTCTAGAGGCAGAGCAGGATGGATATAGGTCTGTAACAGTTTGGGTCTAGAGGCAGGGCAGGATGGATATAGGTCTGTAACAGTTTGGGTCTAGAGGCAGGGCAGGATGGATATAGGTCTGTAACAGTTTGGGTCTAGAGGCAGGGCAGGATGGATATAGGTCTGTAGCAGTTTGGGTCTAGAGGCAGGGCAGGATGGATATAGGTCTGTAACAGTTAGGGTCTAGAGGCAGGGCAGGATGGATATAGGTCTGTAACAGTTTGGGTCTAGAGGCAGGGCAGGGCAGGATGGATATAGGTCTGTAACAGTTTGGGTCTAGAGGCAGGGCAGGAGGATGGATATAGGTCTGTAACAGTTTGGGTCTAGAGGCAGAGCAGGATGGATATAGGTCTGTAACAGTTTGGGTCTAGAGGCAGGGCAGGATGGATATAGATCTGTAACAGTTTGGGTCTAGAGGCAGGATGGATATAGGTCTGTAACAGTTTGGGTCTAGAGGCAGGGCAGGATGGATATAGATCTGTAACAGTTTGGGTCTAGAGGCAGGACAGGGCAGGATGGATATAGATCTGTAACAGTTTGGGTCTAGAGGCAGGGCAGGATGGATATAGGTCTGTAACAGTTTGGGTCTAGAGGCAGGGCAGGGTAGGATGGATATAGGTCTGTAACAGTTTGGGTCTAGAGGCAGGGCAGGATGGATATAGATCTGTAACAGTTTGGGTCTAGAGGCAGGGCAGGATGGATATAGGTCTGTAACAGTTTGGGTCTAGAGGCAGGGTAGGATGGATATAGGTCTGTAGCAGTTTGGGTCTAGAGGCAGGGCAGGATGGATATAGGTCTATAACAGTTTGGGTCTAGAGACAGGGCAGGATGGATATAGGTCTGTAACAGTTTGGGTCTAGAGGCAGGGCAGGATGGATATAGGTCTGTAACAGTTTGGGTCTAGAGGCAGGGCAGGATGGATATAGGTCTGTAACAGTTTGGGTCTAGAGGCAGGGCAGGATGGATATAGGTCTGTAACAGTTTGGGTCTAGAGGCAGGGCAGGGCAGGATGGATATAGGTCTGTAACAGTTTGGGTCTAGAGGCAGGGCAGGATGGATATAGGTCTGTAACAGTTTGGGTCTAGAGGCAGGGCAGGATGGATATAGGTCTGTAACAGTTTGGGTCTAGAGGCAGGGCAGGGCAGGATGGATATAGGTCTGTAACAGTTTGGGTCTAGAGGCAGGGCAGGATGGATATAGGTCTGTAACAGTTTGGGTCTAGAGGCAGGGCAGGGCAGGATGGATATAGGTCTATAACAGTTTGGGTCTAGAGGCAGGGCAGGATGGATATAGGTCTGTAACAGTTTGGGTCTAGAGGCAGGGCAGGGTAGGATGGATATAGATCTGTAACAGTTTGGGTCTAGAGGCAGGGCAGGGCAGGATGGATATAGGTCTGTAACAGTTTGGGTCTAGAGGCAGGGCAGGATGGATATAGGTCTGTAACAGTTTGGGTCTAGAGGCAGGGCAGGATGGATATAGGTCTGTAGCAGTTTGGGTCTAGAGGCAGGGCAGGATGGATATAGGTCTGTAACAGTTAGGGTCTAGAGGCAGGGCAGGATGGATATAGGTCTGTAACAGTTTGGGTCTAGAGGCAGGGCAGGGCAGGGCAGGATGGATATAGGTCTGTAACAGTTTGGGTCTAGAGGCAGGGCAGGATGGATATAGGTCTGTAACAGTTTGGGTCTAGAGGCAGGGCAGGATGGATATAGGTCTGTAACAGTTTGGGTCTAGAGGCAGGGCAGGATGGATATAGGTCTGTAACAGTTTGGGTCTAGAGGCAGGGCAGGATGGATATAGGTCTGTAGCAGTTTGGGTCTAGAGGCAGGGCAGGATGGATATAGGTCTGTAACAGTTAGGGTCTAGAGGCAGGGCAGGATGGATATAGGTCTGTAACAGTTTGGGTCTAGAGGCAGGGCAGGGCAGGATGGATATAGGTCTGTAACAGTTTGGGTCTAGAGGCAGGGCAGGATGGATATAGGTCTGTAACAGTTTGGGTCTAGAGGCAGAGCAGGATGGATATAGGTCTGTAACAGTTTGGGTCTAGAGGCAGAGCAGGATGGATATAGGTCTGTAACAGTTTGGGTCTAGAGGCAGGGCAGGATGGATATAGATCTGTAACAGTTTGGGTCTAGAGGCAGGATGGATATAGGTCTGTAACAGTTTGGGTCTAGAGGCAGGGCAGGATGGATATAGATCTGTAACAGTTTGGGTCTAGAGGCAGGACAGGGCAGGATGGATATAGATCTGTAACAGTTTGGGTCTAGAGGCAGGGCAGGGCAGGATGGATATAGGTCTGTAATAGTTTGGGTCTAGAGGCAGGGCAGGGTAGGATGGATATAGGTCTGTAACAGTTTGGGTCTAGAGGCAGGGCAGGATGGATATAGATCTGTAACAGTTTGGGTCTAGAGGCAGGGCAGGATGGATATAGGTCTGTAACAGTTTGGGTCTAGAGGCAGGGCAGGGTAGGATGGATATAGGTCTGTAGCAGTTTGGGTCAGAGGCAGGGCAGGATGGATATAGGTCTATAACAGTTTGGGTCTAGAGACAGGGCAGGATGGATATAGGTCTGTAACAGTTTGGGTCTAGAGGCAGGGCAGGATGGATATAGGTCTGTAACAGTTTGGGTCTAGAGGCAGGGCAGGATGGATATAGGTCTGTAACAGTTTGGGTCTAGAGGCAGGGCAGGATGGATATAGGTCTGTAACAGTTTGGGTCTAGAGGCAGGGCAGGGCAGGATGGATATAGGTCTGTAACAGTTTGGGTCTAGAGGCAGGGCAGGATGGATATAGGTCTGTAACAGTTTGGGTCTAGAGGCAGGGCAGGATGGATATAGGTCTGTAACAGTTTGGGTCTAGAGGCAGGGCAGGGCAGGATGGATATAGGTCTGTAACAGTTTGGGTCTAGAGGCAGGGCAGGATGGATATAGGTCTGTAACAGTTTGGGTCTAGAGGCAGGGCAGGATGGATATAGGTCTATAACAGTTTGGGTCTAGAGGCAGGGCAGGATGGATATAGGTCTGTAACAGTTTGGGTCTAGAGGCAGGGCAGGGTAGGATGGATATAGATCTGTAACAGTTTGGGTCTAGAGGCAGGGCAGGGCAGGATGGATATAGGTCTGTAACAGTTTGGGTCTAGAGGCAGGGCAGGATGGATATAGGTCTGTAACAGTTTGGGTCTAGAGGCAGGGCAGGGCAGGATGGATATAGGTCTGTAACAGTTTGGGTCTAGAGGCAGGGCAGGGCAGGATGGATATAGGTCTGTAACAGTTTGGGTCTAGAGGCAGGGCAGGGCAGGATGGATATAGGTCTGTAACAGTTTGGGTCTAGAGGCAGGGCAGGATGGATATAGGTCTATAACAGTTTGGGTCTAGAGGCAGGGCAGGGCAGGATGGATATAGATCTGTAACAGTTTGGGTCTAGAGGCAGGACAGGATGGTTATAGGTCTGTAACAGTTTGGGTCTAGAGGCAGGGCAGGATGGATATAGGTCTATAACAGTTTGGGTCTAGAGGCAGGGCAGGGCAGGATGGATATAGATCTGTAACAGTTTGGGTCTAGAGGCAGGGCAGGATGGATATAGGTCTGTAACAGTTTGGGTCTAGAGGCAGGACAGGGCAGGATGGATACAGGTCTATAACAGTTTGGGTCTAGAGGCAGGGCAGGGTAGGATGGATATAGATCTGTAACAGTTTGGGTCTAGAGGCAGGGCAGGATGGATATAGGTCTGTAACAGTTTGGGTCTAGAGGCAGGGCAGGATGGATATAGGTCTGTAACAGTTTGGGTCTAGAGGCAGGGCAGGATGGATATAGGTCTGTAACAGATAGGGTCTAGAGGCAGGGCAGGATGGTTATAGGTCTATAACAGTTTGGGTCTAGAGGCAGGGCAGGATGGATATAGGTCTGTAACAGTTTGGGTCTAGAGGCAGGGCAGGATGGATATAGGTCTGTAACAGTTTGGGTCTAGAGGCAGGGCAGGATGGATATAGGTCTGTAACAGTTTGGGTCTAGAGGCAGGGCAGGATGGATATAGGTCTGTAACAGTTTGGGTCTAGAGGCAGGGCAGGATGGATATAGGTCTGTAACAGTTTGGGTCTAGAGGCAGGGCAGGGCAGGATGGATATAGGTCTGTAACAGTTTGGGTCTAGAGGCAGGGCAGGGCAGGATGGATATAGGTCTATAACAGTTTGGGTCTAGAGGCAGGGCAGGATGGATATAGGTCTGTAACAGTTTGGGTCTAGAGGCAGGGCAGGGTAGGATGGATATAGATCTGTAACAGTTTGGGTCTAGAGGCAGGGCAGGATGGATATAGGTCTGTAACAGTTTGGGTCTAGAGGCAGGGCAGGATGGATATAGGTCTGTAACAGTTTGGGTCTAGAGGCAGGGCAGGGCAGGATGGATATAGGTCTGTAACAGTTTGGGTCTAGAGGCAGGGCAGGATGGATATAGGTCTATAACAGTTTGGGTCTAGAGGCAGGGCAGGGCAGGATGGATATAGATCTGTAACAGTTTGGGTCTAGAGGCAGGACAGGATGGTTATAGGTCTGTAACAGTTTGGGTCTAGAGGCAGGGCAGGATGGATATAGGTCTGTAACAGTTTGGGTCTAGAGGCAGGGCAGGATGGATATAGGTCTATAGCAGTTTGGGTCTAGAGGCAGGGCAGGGCAGGATGGATATAGATCTGTAACAGTTTGGGTCTAGAGGCAGGACAGGGCAGGATGGATACAGGTCTATAACAGTTTGGGTCTAGAGGCAGGGCAGGGTAGGATGGATATAGATCTGTAACAGTTTGGGTCTAGAGGCAGGGCAGGATGGATATAGGTCTGTAACAGTTTGGGTCTAGAGGCAGGGCAGGATGGATATAGGTCTGTAACAGTTTGGGTCTAGAGGCAGGGCAGGATGGATATAGGTCTGTAACAGATAGGGTCTAGAGGCAGGGCAGGATGGATATAGGTCTGTAACAGTTTGGGTCTAGAGGCAGGGCAGGATGGATATAGGTCTGTAACAGTTTGGGTCTAGAGGCAGGGCAGGATGGTTATAGGTCTAACAGTTTGGGTCTAGAGGCAGGACAGGGCAGGATGGATATAGGTCTGTAGCAGTTTGGGTCTAGAGGCAGGGTAGGGCAGGATGGATATAGGTCTGTAACAGTTTGGGTCTAGAGGCAGGGCAGGGTAGGATGGATATAGGTCTGTAGCAGTTTGGGTCTAGAGGCAGGGCAGGGCAGGATGGATATAGGTCTGTAACAGTTTGGGTCTAGAGGCAGGGCAGGGTAGGATGGATATAGGTCTGTAACAGTTTGGGTCTAGAGGCAGGGCAGGATGGTTATAGGTCTGTAGCAGTTTGGGTCTAGAGGCAGGGCAGGGCAGGATGGATATAGGTCTGTAGCAGTTTGGGTCTAGAGGCAGGGCAGGATGGATATAGGTCTGTAACAGTTTGGGTCTAGAGGCAGGGCAGGATGGATATAGGTCTGTAACAGTTTGGGTCTAGAGGCAGGGCAGGATGGTTATAGGTCTGTAACAGTTTGGGTCTAGAGGCAGGACAGGGCAGGATGGATACAGGTCTGTAGCAGTTTGGGTCTAGAGGCAGGGCAGGGCAGGATGGATATAGGTCTGTAACAGTTTGGGTCTAGAGGCAGGGCAGGGTAGGATGGATATGGGTCTGTAACAGTTTGGGTCTAGAGGCAGGATGGATATGGGTCTGTAACAGTTTGGGTCTAGAGGCAGGACAGGGCAGGATAGATATAGGTCTGTAACAGTTTGGGTCTAGAGGCAGGGCAGGATGGGTTTAGGTCTGTAACAGTATGGGTCTAGAGGCAGGGCAGGATGGGTATAGGTCTGTAACAGTTTGGGTCTAGAGGCAGGACAGGATGGATATAGGTCTAACAGTTTGGGTCTAAAGGCAGGGTAGGATGGATATAGGTCTGTAACAGTTTGGGTCTAGAGGCAGGGCAGGATGGATATAGGTCTGGAACAGTTTGGGTCTAGAGGCAGGACAGGATGGATATAGGTCTGTAACAGTTTGGGTCTAGAGGCAGGGCAGGATGGATATAGTCCCTCCTGTCTCAGCCTCCAGTATTTATGCTGCATTAGTTTATGTGTCGGGGGGCTAGGGTCAGTTTGTTATATCTGGAGTACTTCTCCTGTCCTATTCGGTGTCCTGTGTGAATCTAAGTGTGCGTTCTCTAATTCTCTCCTTCTCTCTTTCTTTCTCTCTCTCGGAGGACCTGAGCCCTAGGACCATGCCCCAGGACTACCTGACATGATGACTCCTTGCTGTCCCCAGTCCACCTGGCCATGCTGCTGCTCCAGTTTCAACTGGCCTGGGCCCTAGGACCATGTCCCAGGACTACCTGACATGATGACTCCTTGCTGTCCCCAGTCCACCTGGCCATGCTGCTGCTCCAGTTTCAACTGTTCTGCCTTACTATTATTCAACCATGCTGGTCATTTATGAACATTTGAACATCTTGGCCACGTTCTGTTATAATCTCCACCCGGCACAGCCAGAAGAGGACTGGCCACCCCACATATGCTCTCTCTAATTCTCTCTTTCTTTCTCTCTCTCGGAGGACCTGAGCCCTAGGACCGTGCCCCAGGACTACCTGACATGATGACTCCTTGCTGTCCCCAGTCCACCTGACTGTGCTGCTGCTCCAGTTTCAACTGTTCTGCCTTATTATTATTCGACCATGCTGGTCATTTATGAACATTTGAACATCTTGGTCATGTTCTGTTATAATCTCTACCCGGCACAGCCAGAAGAGGACTGGCCACCCCACATAGCCTGGTTTCTTCCTAGGTTTTGGCCTTTCTAGGGAGTTTTTCCTAGCCACCGTGCTTTTACACCTGCATTGTTTGCTGTTTGGGGTTTTAGGCTGGGTTTCTGTACAGCACTTTGAGATATCAGCTGATGTACGAAGGGCTATATAAATAAATTTGATTTGATATAGGTCTGGAACAGTTTGGGTCTAGAGGCAGGACAGGATGGATATAGGTCTGTAACAGTTTGGGTCTAGAGGCAGGGCAGGATGGTTATAGGTCTGTAACAGTTTGGGTCTAGAGGCAGGGCAGGATAGATATAGGTCTGTAACAGATAGGGTCTAGAGGCAGGGCAGGATGGATATAGGTCTGTAACAGTTTGGGTCTAGAGTGTCTCCCCCTTTGAAGAGGGGTATAACCGCGGCAGCTTCCCAATCTTTAGGGATCTCAGACGATACGAAAGAGATGTTGAACAGACTAGCGGCGGATCATTTTAGAAAGTGTCCAGACGAGTGCATGGCCATTAAGGCCTCAAGATGAGCAAATATTAAATCAGAGGACGCAACAGGTCAGCACAAACTGTCAGTTGGCTTTTCATAGCTGAGTATTCAGATGCGGGAGGGAGATGGTCGAAAACAGCAGGTCAAGGACAAGGCAGCACAACTGGTGAACAGGTCCAGGACAAGGCAGCACATCTGGTGAACAGGTCCAGGACAAGGCAGCCCATCTGGTGAACAGGTCCAGGACAAGGCAGCCCATCTGGTGAACAGGTCCAGGACAAGGCAGCCCATTTGGTGAACAGGTCCAGGACAAGGCAGCACATCTGGTGAACAGGTCCAGGACAAGGCAGCCCATCTGGTGAACAGGTCCAGGACAAGGTAGCCCATCTGGTGAACAGGTCCAGGACAAGGCAGCCCATTTGGTGAACAGGTCCAGGACAAGGCAGCACATCTGGTGAACAGGTCCAGGACAAGGCAGCACATCTGGTGAACAGGTCATTAAAACAGCAGGTCCAGGGACAAGGCAGCACATCTGGTGAACAGGTCCAGGGACAAGGCAGCACATCTGGTGAACAGGTCCAGGTCAAGGCAGCACATCTGGTGAACAGGTCTAGGACAAGGCAGCACAACTGGTGAACAGGTCCAGGTCAAGGCAGCACATCTGGTGAACAGGTCCAGGACAAGGCAGCACAACTGGTGAACAGGTCCAGGACAAGGCAGCACATCTGGTGAACAGGTCATTAAAACAGCAGGTCCAGGACAAGGCAGCACATCTGGTGAACAGGTCCGGGTTCAAGAGCCAGAAACTGGTTCAGCAAATATAAAAGGTACTCCTTAAATATAAAGTTGACCTTTGACACAAATTAAAACGTGTCAGTTTCATGGGAGGTTGGAGCAACAACGTTCAGCTACGTCAGACATTGGCTCCCATCTAGATAGTGCCTTTTAGATGAACCAAGGTAGATTTTATTCACAAATCTCATCGACTTCTGAAACCCCAAACCTGGTCTGTTGGTTCCGTTTCACAGAGAGATCCTGGAAGTCTCACGATGTTGAGCCTCTGAGAAACTCTCTGGTCTGAAGCTGTAAAACCAGCACGTATTCAGTCTGCCTTTTCGATAACTGCTGTGTAAATAAAGATGATGAAATACATTTTTTTGAATGTTTTTTTTTATTGAATGTGAAGAGTTGACAACAGTGCTACAGATTTCCAAAGAGGTGGTCAAATAAGACTAAACAAATGTCATCAAAAACACGAACAGGGAATGTGTACATCCTCTGCACTGAGAAGGCCAGGTCAAGGCAACATAGTGGAAATTGACTTTGGCCTAAAGAGCAGATGAGGCTAACTACAGGCAGTGTTTCTGAACCCACACTGGGCCCTCTGGTAATTAGTTAATGTGATCACGGCCCGTATTCTTAACTCGTCTCAGAGCTGATCTAGGATCAGGTCGTCCCTGTAATCATTATGATCTAAAAGGAAAAACGACTCCGAGACCTGTTATCAATACCGCCCAGTTCTCTGACCCTACGAGACCTGTTATCAATACCGCCCAGTTCTCTGACCCTACGAGACCAGTTATCAATACCGCCCAGTTATCTGACCCTACGAGACCTGTAATCAATACCGCCCAGTTATCAATACCGACCAGTTATCAATACCGACCAGTTATCAATACCGACCAGTTATCAATACCGCCCAGTTATCTGACCCTACGAGACCTGTTATCAATACCGCCCAGTTATCTGACCCTACGAGACCTGTTATCAATACCGCCCAGTTCTCTGACCCTACGAGACCTGTTATCAATACCGCCCAGTTATCTGACCCTACGAGACCTGTTATCAATACCGCCCAGTTATCTGACCCTACGAGACCTGTTATCAATACCGCCCAGTTATCTGACCCTACGAGACCAGTTATCAATACCGCCCAGTTATCTGACCCTACGAGACCAGTTATCAATACCGCCCAGTTATCTGACCCTACGAGACCTGTAATCAATACCGCCCAGTTATCAATACCGCCCAGTTATCAATACCGACCAGTTATCAATACCGACCAGTTATCAATACCGACCAGTTATCAATACCGACCAGTTATCAATACCGCCCAGTTATCTGACCCTACGAGACCTGTTATCAATACCGCCCAGTTATCTGACCCTACGAGACCTGTTATCAATACCGCCCAGTTGTCTGACCCAGTAAGGCCCAGTTCTCCTCACTCTACTTCTTTCTCCAGGAAGTCAGTCAGCGTGCTGGTCTCCACAGCAACCAGCAGGTACTCCACTCCATCAGCACCCTGAGGGATCATGGGAAAAATTTGTCAATTTCAGGTTGAAGCTGTGTGTGTGCGCGCCCGTGCGTGTGTGCGTGAGTGTACCTTGCGTGTGCGGATGAGTTTGTGGTCTCTGAACTCTGTGAGCTGGGTACGCAGGGTGAGGTCAGAGTTCACCAGGAAGGCTTCTCGACAACGCTGGTAGAAGTCCTGGAATGACAAGCCTACACACACACACACACACACACACTTTATAACAATCACTGTGAAGGGTTGGAGGGGTAGTGGGTGTGTGTACCTGTGTAGGAGGGGTAGTGGGTGGGTACCTGTGTAGGAGGGGTAGTGGGTGTGTACCTGTGTAGGAGGGGTAGTGGGTGGGTGTGTACCTGTGTAGGAGGGGTAGTGGGTGTGTGTGTACCTGTGTAGGAGGGGTAGTGGGTGGGTGTGTACCTGTGTAGGAGGGGTAGTGGGTGTGTGTGTACCTGTGTAGGAGGGGTAGTGGGTGTGTACCTGTGTAGGAGGGGTAGTGGGTGGGTACCTGTGTAGGAGGGTAGTGGGTGTGTACCTGTGTAGGAGGGGTAGTGGGTGGGTGGTACCTGTGTAGGAGGGGTAGTGGGGTGTGTACCTGTGTAGGAGGGGTAGTGGGTGGGTGTGTACCTGTGTAGGAGGGGTAGTGGGTGTGTGTGTACCTGTGTAGGAGGGGTAGTGGGTGTGTACCTGTGTAGGAGGGGTAGTGGGTGTGTGTACCTGTGTAGGAGGGGTAGTGTGTGTGTACCTGTGTAGGAGGGGTAGTGGGTGTGTACCTGTGTAGGAGGGGTAGTGTGTGTGTACCTGTGTAGGAGGGGTAGTGGGTGTGTGTACCTGTGTAGGAGGGGTAGTGTGTGTGTGTACCTGTGTAGGAGGGGTAGTGTGGTGTGTACCTGTGTAGGAGGGGGTAGTGGGTGTGTGTACCTGTGTAGGAGGGGTAGTGTGTGTGTGTACCTGTGTAGGAGGGGTAGTGGGTGTGTACCTGTGTAGGAGGGGTAGTGGTGTGTGTACCTGTGTAGGAGGGGTAGTGGGTGTGTACCTGTGTAGGAGGGGTAGTGGGGTGTACCTGTGTAGGAGGGTAGTGGGTGTGTGTACCTGTGTAGGAGGGGTAGTGGTGTGTGTACCTGTGTAGGAGGGGTAGGAGGGGTACCTGTGTAGGAGGGGTGTGTGTACCTGTGTAGGAGGGGTAGTGTGTGTGTACCTGTGTAGGAGGGGTAGTGGTGTGTGTACCTGTGTAGGAGGGGTAGTGGGTGTGTGTACCTGTGTAGGAGGGGTAGTGGTGTGTGTACCTGTGTAGGAGGGGTAGTGGGTGTGTGTACCTGTGTAGGAGGGGTAGTGTGTGTGTGTACCTGTGTAGGAGGGGTAGTGTGGTGTGTGTACCTGTGTAGGAGGGGTAGTGGGTGTGTGTACCTGTGTAGGAGGGGTAGTGTGTGTGTGTGTACCTGTGTAGGAGGGGTAGTGGGAGGGGTAGTGGGTGTGTGTACCTGTGTAGGAGGGGTAGTGGGTGTGTGTGTACCTGTGTAGGAGGGGTAGTGGGTGTGTGTGTACCTGTGTAGGAGGGGTAGTGGGTGTGTACCTGTGTAGGAGGGGTAGTGGGTGTGTACCTGTGTAGGAGGGGTAGTGGGGGGTGTGTACCTGTGTAGGAGGGTAGTGGGTGTGTACCTGTGTAGGAGGGGTAGTGGGTGTGTACCTGTGTAGGAGGGGTAGTGGGTGTGTACCTGTTGTAGGAGGGGTAGTGGGTGTGTACCTGTGTAGGAGGGGTAGTGGGTGGGAGGGGTAGGAGGGGGTGTGTACCTGTGTAGGAGGGGTAGTGGGTGTGTGTGTACCTGTTGTAGGAGGGGTAGTGGGTGTGTGTGTACCTGTGTAGGAGGGGTAGTGGGTGTGTACCTGTGTAGGAGGGGTAGTGGGTGTGTACCTGTGTAGGAGGGGTAGTGGGTGTGTGTGTGTATGAAGGGTTGTAGGAGGGGTAGTGGGTGTGTACCTGTGTAGGAGGGGTAGTGGGTGTGTACCTGTGTAGGAGGGGTAGTGTGTGTGTGTACCCTGTGTAGGAGGGGTAGTGTGTGTGTACCTGTGTAGGAGGGGGGGAGTAGTGGTGTGTGTACCTGTGTAGGAGGGGTAGTGGGTGTGTACCTGTGTAGGAGGGGTAGGGTGGGTGTGTACCTGTGTAGGAGGGGTAGTGGGTGTGTACCTGTGTAGGAGGGGTAGTGGGTGTGTACCTGTGTAGGAGGGGTAGTGGGTGTGTGTGTGTATGAAGGGTTGTAGGAGGGGTAGTGGGTGTGTACCTGTGTAGGAGGGGTAGTGGGTGTGTACCTGTGTAGGAGGGGTAGTGGGTGTGTACCTGTGTAGGAGGGGTAGTGGGTGTGTACCTGTGTAGGAGGGGTAGTGGGTGTGTACCTGTGTAGGAGGGGTAGTGGGTGTGTACCTGTGTAGGAGGGGTAGTGGGTGTGTACCTGTGTAGGAGGGGTAGTGGGTGTGTACCTGTGTAGGAGGGGTAGTGGGTGTGTACCTGTGTAGGAGGGGTAGTGGGTGGGTGTGTACCTGTGTAGGAGGGGTAGTGTGTGTGTACCTGTGTAGGAGGGGTAGTGGGTGGGTGTGTACCTGTGTAGGAGGGGTAGTGGGTGTGTACCTGTGTAGGAGGGGTAGTGGGTGTGTGTGTGTGTATGAAGGGTTGTAGGAGGGGTAGTGGGTGTGTACCTGTGTAGGAGGGGTAGTGGGTGTGTACCTGTGTAGGAGGGGTAGTGGGTGGGTGTGTACCTGTGTAGGAGGGGTAGTGGGTGGGTGTGTACCTGTGTAGGAGGGGTAGTGGGTGTGTACCTGTGTAGGAGGGGTAGTGGGTGGGTGTGTACCTGTGTAGGAGGGGTAGTGGGTGTGTACCTGTGTAGGAGGGGTAGTGGGTGTGTACCTGTGTGTGTAGGAGGGGTAGTGTGTGTGTAGGTAGGAGGGGTAGTGGGTGTGTACCTGTGTAGGAGGGGTAGTGGGTGTGTACCTGTGTAGGAGGGGTAGTGTGTGTGTACCTGTGTATGAAGGGTTGTAGGAGGGGTAGTGTGTGTGTGTGTGTGTACTTGTGTATGAAGGGGTAGTGGGTGTGTGTGTGTACTTGTGTATGAAGGGGTAGTGGGTGTGTGTGTGTACTTGTGTATGAAGGGTTGTAGGAGGTGGGTGTGTGTGTGTGGTGTGTGTGTGTGTGTGTGTACCTGTGTATGAAGGGTTGTAGGAGGGGTAGTGTGTGTGTGTGTGTGTGTGTGTGTACCTGTGTATGAAGGGTTGTAGGAGGGGTAGTGTGTGTGTGTGTACCTGTGTATGAAGGGTTGTAGGAGGGGTAGTGTGTGTGTGTGTGTGTGTACCTGTGTATGAAGGGTTGTAGGAGGGGTAGTGTGTGTGTGTGTGTGTGTACCTGTGTATGAAGGGTTGTCTTTGTTCTCCAGTTGAAACTCCACCAGCAGTTTAAAGATGCCCCTGTAGACCAATCACACACCACCATTACACAACCAAATCAAACCTTCTCCAAACAGGTGTGCACCTGGCGTTAGCCGTAGCGTGTGTACCTGGCGTTAGCCGTAGCGTGTGTACCTGGCGTTAGCCGTAGTGTGTGTACCTGGCGTTAGCCGTAGCGTGTGTACCTGGCGTTAGCCGTAAGGCGTTAGCCGTAGCGTGTGTACCTGGCGTTAGCTGTAAGGCGTTAGCCGTAGCGTGTGTACCTGGCGTTAGCCGTAGCGTGTGTACCTGGCGTTAGCTGTAAGGCGTTAGCCGTAGTGTGTGTACCTGGCGTTAGCTGTAGTGTGTGTACCTGGCGTTAGCTGTAAGGCGTTAGCCGTAGTGTGTGTACCTGGCGTTAGCCGTAAGGCGTTAGCCGTAGCGTGCGTACCTGGCGTTAGCCGTAAGGCTGCGCAGGACGTGTGTCAGGGAGGAGAGGGCGAGGGCTCCAGTCTGTTGAACTAGTAGAGAGTTCTCATAGGACGTCTCCTCCACATAACGCTGGAAACACACGCACTCCCACCACAACCAGTTAAACTGACTCAGTTTACACTGGTCCCACACTGCAGGGAGAGACACACCTTCATCAACATCTGTGGTAAGACCAAGTAATACAGGACGAATAGACTGTACCGTACCGAGTAATACAGGACGAATAGACTGTACCGTACCGAGTAATACAGGACGAATAGACTGTACCGTACCGAGTAATACAGGACGAATAGACTGTACCGTACCGAGTAATACAGGACGAATAGACTGCTCCGTACCGAGTAATACAGGACGAATAGACTGCTCCGTACCGAGTAATACAGGACGAATAGACACACTGTACCGTACCGAGTAATACAGGACGAATAGACAAACTGTACCGTACCGAGTAATACAGGACGAATGGACAAACTGTTCCGTACCGAGTAATACAGGACGAATAGACTGTACCGTACCGAGTAATACAGGACGAATGGACAAACTGTACCGAGTAATACAGGACGAATAGACAAACTGTTCCGTACCGAGTAATACAGGACGAATAGACTGTACCGTACCGAGTAATACAGGACGAATAGACTGTACCGTACCGAGTAATACAGGACGAATGGACAAACTGTACCGTACCGAGTAATACAGGACGAATAGACAAACTGTACCGTACCGAGGAATACAGGACGAATAGACTGTACCGTACCGAGTAATACAGGACGAATAGACAAACTCTACCGTACCGAGTAATACAGGACGAATAGACTGTACCGTACCGAGTAATACAGGACGAATAGACAAACTGTACCGTACTGAGTAATACAGGACGAATAGACAAACTGTACCGTACCGAGTAATACAGGACGAATAGACAAACTGTACCGTACCGAGTAATACAGGACGAATAGACAAACTGTACCGTACCGAGTAATACAGGACGAATAGACAAACTGTACCGTACCGAGTAATACAGGACGAATAGACAAACTGTACCGTACCGAGTAATACAGGACGAATAGACAAACTGTACCGTACCGAGGAATACAGGACGAATAGACTGTACCGAGTAATACAGGACGAATAGACTGTACCGTACCGAGTAATACAGGACGAATGGACTGTACCGTACCGAGTAATACAGGACGAATAGACTGTACCGTACCGAGTAATACAGGACGAATAGACTGTACCGTACCGAGTAATACAGGACGAATAGACTGTACCGTACCGAGTAATACAGGACGAATGGACAAACTGTACCGTACCGAGTAATACAGGACGAATGGACAAACTGTACCGTACCGAGGAATACAGGACGAATGGACAAACTGTACCGTACCGAGTAATACAGGACGAATAGACTGTACCGTACCGAGTAATACAGGACGAATAGACTGTACCGTACCGAGTAATACACGACGAATAGACTGTACCGTACCGAGTAATACAGGACGAATAGACTGTACCGTACCGAGTAATACAGGACGAATGGACAAACTGTACCGTACCGAGTAATACAGGACGAATAGACTGTACCGTACCGAGTAATACAGGACAAATAGACTGTACCGTACCGAGGAATACAGGACGAATAGACTGTACCGTACCGAGTAATACAGGACGAATAGACAAACTGTACCGAGTAATACAGGACGAATGGACAAACTGTACCGAGTAATACAGGACGAATAGACAAACTGTTCCGTACCGAGTAATACAGGACGAATAGACTGTACCGTACCGAGTAATACAGGACGAATAGACTGTACCGTACCGAGTAATACAGGACGAATAGAGACTAATACCGTAATACAGGACGAATACCACCGAGAGACGAATAATACAGGACAAATAGACAAACAGGACGAATAGACAAACTGTACCGTACCGAGTAATACAGGACGAATAGACAAACTGTACCGACGAATGGACCGAGTAATACAGGACGAATAGACAAACTGTACCGTACCGAGTAATACAGGACGAATAGACAAACCGAGTAATACAGGACGAATAGCAATACTGAATAGACTGTACCGTACCGAGAATAATACAGGACGAATAGACAAACTGTACCGTACCGAGTAATACAGGACGAATAGACAAACTGTACCGTGCCGAGTAATACAGGACAAATAGACTGTAACGCATCGAGTAACAATAGGACGAAAGACAAACTGTACCATACCGAGGAATACAGGACGAATAGACTGTACCGACCGAGTAATACAGGACGAATAGACTGTACCGTACCGAGTAATACAGGACAAACGAATGGAATAGACCGTACCGAGTAATACAGGACGAATAGACAAACTGTACCGCACCGAGTAATACAGGACGAATAGACAGACTGTACCGTACCGAGTAATACAGGACGAATAGACTGTACCGCACCGAGTAATACAGGACTGAATAGACAACTGACTGTACCATACCGAGTAATACAGGACGAATGGACAAACTGTACAGGACGAATGGACAAACCGTGCATCGAGTAATACAGGACGAATAGACAAACTGTACCGTACCGAGTAATACAGGACGAATAGACAAACTGTACCGACCGAGTAATACAGGACGAATAGACTGTACCGTGCCGAGTAATACAGGACGACGATAGACTGTACCGTACCGAGTAATACAGGACGAATAGACTGTACCGTACCGAGTAATACAGGACGAATGGACAAACTGTACCGTACCGAGTAATACAGGACGAATAGACTGTACCGTACCGAGTAATACAGGACAAATAGACTGTACCGTACCGAGGAATACAGGACGAATAGACTGTACCGTACCGAGTAATACAGGACGAATAGACAAACTGTACCGAGTAATACAGGACGAATGGACAAACTGTACCGAGTAATACAGGACGAATAGACAAACTGTTCCGTACCGAGTAATACAGGACGAATAGACTGTACCGTACCGAGTAATACAGGACGAATAGACTGTACCGTACCGAGTAATACAGGACGAATAGACTGTACCGTACCAAGTAATACAGGACGAATAGACTGTACCGTACCGAGTAATACAGGACGAATAGACAAACTGTACCGAGTAATACAGGACGAATAGACAAACTGTACCGTACCGAGTAATACAGGACGAATAGACAAACTGTACCGTACCGAGTAATACAGGACGAATAGACAAACTGTACCGAGTAATACAGGACGAATAGACAAACTGTACCGTACCGAGGAATACAGGACGAATAGACTGTACCGTACCGAGTAATACAGGACGAATAGACTGTACCGTACCGAGTAATACAGGACGAATGGACTGTACCGTACCGAGTAATACAGGACGAATAGACTGTACCGTACCGAGTAATACAGGACGAATAGACTGTACCGTACCGAGTAATACAGGACGAATAGACTGTACCGTACCGAGTAATACAGGACGAATAGACTGTACCGTACCGAGTAATACAGGACGAATGGACAAACTGTTCCGTACCGAGTAATACAGGACGAATAGACTGTACCGTACCGAGTAATACAGGACGAATAGACAAACTGTACCGAGTAATACAGGACAAATGGACAAACTGTACCGAGTAATACAGGACGAATAGACAAACTGTTCCGTACCGAGTAATACAGGACGAATAGACTGTACCGTACCGAGTAATACAGGACGAATAGACTGTACCGTACCGAGTAATACAGGACGAATAGACTGTACCGTACCGAGGAATACAGGACGAATAGACAAACTGTACCGTACCGAGTAATACAGGACGAATAGACAAACTGTACCGTACCGAGTAATACAGGACGAATAGACAAACTGTTCCGTACCGAGGAATACAGGACGAATAGACTGTACCGTACCGAGGAATACAGGACAAATAGACTGTACCGTACCGAGGAATACAGGACAAATAGACTGTAACGTACCGAGTAATACAGGACGAATAGACAAACTGTACCATACCGAGGAATACAGGACGAATAGACTGTACCGTACCGAGTAATACAGGACGAATAGACTGTACCGTACCGAGTAATACAGGACGAATGGACTGTACCGTACCGAGTAATACAGGACGAATAGACTGTACCGTACCGAGTAATACAGGACGAATAGACTGTACCGTACCGAGTAATACAGGACGAATGGACAAACTGTTCCGTACCGAGTAATACAGGACGAATGGACAAACTGTTCCGTACCGAGTAATACAGGACGAATAGACTGTACCGTACCGAGTAATACAGGACGAATAGACAAACTGTACCGTACCGAGTAATACAGGACGAATAGACAAACTGTACCGTACCGAGTAATACAGGACGAATAGACAAACTGTACCGTACCGAGTAATACAGGACAAATAGACAAACTGTACCGTACCGAGTAATACAGGACGAAGACTGTTCCGTACCGAGTAATACAGGACGAATAGACTGTTCCGTACCGAGTAATACAGGACGAATAGACTGTTCCGTACCGAGTAATACAGGACGAATAGACTGTTCCGTACCGAATAATACAGGACGAATAGACTGTACCGTACCGAGTAATACAGGACGAATGGACAAACTGTACCGTACCGAGTAATACAGGACGAATAGACTGTTCCGTACAGAGTAATACAGGACGAATAGACTGTTCCGTACCGAGTAATACAGGACGAATAGACTGTTCCGTACCGAGTAATACAGGACGAATAGACTGTACCGTACCGAGGAATACAGGACGAATAGACTGTACCGTACCGAGTAATACAGGACGAATGGACTGTACCGTACCGAGTAATACAGGACGAATGGACTGTACCGTACCGAGGAATACAGGACGAATAGACTGTACCGTACCGAGTAATACAGGACGAATAGACTGTACCGTACCGAGTAATACAGGACGAATAGACTGTACCGTACCGAGTAATACAGGACGAATAGACAAACTGTACCGTACCGAGTAATACAGGACGAATAGACAAACTGTTCCGTACCGAGTAATACAGGACGAATAGACAAACTGTTCCGTACCGAGGAATACAGGACGAATAGACTGTACCGTACCGAGGAATACAGGACAAATAATAGACTGTACCGTACCGAGGAATACAGGACAAATAGACTGTACCGTACCGAGGAATACAGGACAAATAGACTGTACCGTACCGAGGAATACAGGACAAATAGACTGTACCGTACCGAGGAATACAGGACAAATAGACTGTACCGTACTGAGTAATACAGGACGAATAGACTGTACCGTACCGAGTAATACAGGACGAATAGACTGTACCGTACCAAGTAATACAGGACGAATGGACAAACTGTAATACAGGACGAATGGACAAACTGTTCCGTACCGGTAATACAGGACGACTAGACTGTACCGTACCGAGTAATACAGGACGAATAGACAAACTGTTCCGTACCGAGTAATACAGGACGAATAGACAAACTGTTCCGTACCGAGTAATACAGGACGAATGGACAAACTGTTCCGTACCGAGTAATACAGGACGAATAGACTGTACCGTACCGAGTAATACAGGACGAATAGACTGTACCGTACCGAGTAATACAGGACGAATAGACTGTACCGTACCGAGTAATACAGGACGAATAGACTGTACCGTACCGAGTAATACAGGACGAATAGACAAACTGTACCGTACCGAGTAATACAGGACGAATAGACAAACTGTACCGTACCGAGTAATACAGGACGAATAGACAAACTGTTCCGTACCGAGTAATACAGGACGAATAGACAAACTGTACCGTACCGAGTAATACAGGACGAATAGACAAACTGTTCCGTACCGAGGAATACAGGACGAATAGACTGTACCGTACCGAGGAATACAGGACAAATAGACTGTACCGTACCGAGGAATACAGGACAAATAGACTGTACCGTACCGAGTAATACAGGACGAATAGACAAACTGTACCGTACCGAGGAATACAGGACGAATAGACTGTACCGTACCGAGTAATACAGGACGAATAGACTGTACCGTACCGAGTAATACAGGACGAATGGACTGTACCGTACCGAGTAATACAGGACGAATAGACTGTACCGTACCGAGTAATACAGGACGAATAGACTGTACCGTACCGAGTAATACAGGACGAATGGACAAACTGTACCGTACCGAGTAATACAGGACGAATAGACTGTACCGTACCGAGTAATACAGGACGAATAGACAAACTGTACCGTACCGAGTAATACAGGACGAATAGACAAACTGTACCGTACTGAGTAATACAGGACGAATAGACTGTACCGTACCGAGTAATACAGGACGAATAGACAAACTGTACCGTACCGAGTAATACAGGACGAATAGACAAACTGTACCGTACCGAGTAATACAGGACGAATAGACAAAACCTGTAATACCGAATAGACTGTACCGTACCGAGTAATACAGGACGAATAGACTGTACCGTACCGAGTAATACAGGACGAATAGACAAACTGTACCGTACCGAGTAATACAGGACGAATAGACAAACTGTACCGTACCGAGTAATACAGGACGAATAGACAAACTGTACCGTACCGAGTAATACAGGACGAATGGACAAACTGTTCCGTACCGAGTAATACAGGACGAATGGACAAACTGTACCGTACCGAGTAATACAGGACGAATGGACAAACTGTACCGTACCGAGTAATACAGGACGAATAGACAAACTGTACCGTACCGAGTAATACAGGACGAATAGACAAACTGTACCGTACCGAGTAATACAGGACGAATAGACTGTACCGTACCGAGTAATACAGGACGAATAGACTGTACCGTACCGAGTAATACAGGACGAATAGACAAACTGTACCGTACCGAGTAATACAGGACGAATAGACAAACTGTACCGTACCGAGTAATACAGGACGAATGGACAAACTGTTCCGTACCGAGTAATACAGGACGAATGGACAAACTGTACCGTACCGAGTAATACAGGACGAATGGACAAACTGTACCGTACCGAGTAATACAGGACGAATGGACTGTACCGTACCGAGTAATACAGGACGAATAGACTGTACCGTACCGAGTAATACAGGACGAATAGACTGTACCGTACCGAGTAATACAGGACGAATGGACAAACTGTTCCGTACCGAGTAATACAGGACGAATGGACAAACTGTACCGTACAGAGTAATACAGGACGAATAGACTGTACCGTACCGAGTAATACAGGACGAATAGACTGTACCGTACCAAGTAATACAGGACGAATAGACTGTACCGTACCGAGTAATACAGGACGAATGGACAAACTGTTCCGTACCGAGTAATACAGGACGAATAGACTGTACCGTACCGAGTAATACAGGACGAATAGACAAACTGTACCGTACCGAGTAATACAGGACGAATAGACAAACTGTTCCGTACCGAGTAATACAGGACGAATAGACAAACTGTTCCGTACCGAGTAATACAGGACGAATGGACAAACTGTTCCGTACCGAGGAATACAGGACGAATGGACAAACTGTACCGTACCGAGTAATACAGGACGAATGGACAAACTGTACCGTACCGAGTAATACAGGACGAATGGACAAACTGTTCCGTACCGAGGAATACAGGACGAATAAACAAACTGTTCCGTACCGAGGAATACAGGACGAATAGACAAACTGTACCGTACCGAGTAATACAGGACGAATAGACAAACTGTACCGTACCGAGTAATACAGGACGAATAGACAAACTGTACCGTACCGAGGAATACAGGACGAATAGACTGTTCCGTACCGAGTAATACAGGACGAATAGACTGTACCGTACCGAGGAATACAGGACGAATGGACAAACTGTACCGTACCGAGTAATACAGGACGAATAGACTGTACCGTACCGAGTAATACAGGACAAATAGACAAACTGTACCGTACCGAGTAATACAGGACGAAGACTGTTCCGTACCGAGTAATACAGGACGAATAGACTGTTCCGTACCGAGTAATACAGGTAATAGACTGGACCGAATAATACAGGACGAATAGACTGTACCGAGTAATACAGGACGAATGGACAAACTGTTCCGTACCGAGTAATACAGGACGAATGGACAAACTGTACCGTACCGAGTAATACAGGACGAATGGACTGTTCCGTACCGAGTAATACAGGACGAATAGACTGTTCCGTACCGAGTAATACAGGACGAATAGACTGTTCCGTACCGAGTAATACAGGACGAATAGACTGTACCGTACCGAGTAATACAGGACGAATGGACAAACTGTACCGTACCGAGTAATACAGGACGAATAGACTGTTCCGTACCGAGTAATACAGGACGAATAGACTGTACCGTACCGAGGAATACAGGACGAATGGACAAACTGTACCGTACCGAGTAATACAGGACGAATAGACTGTACCGTACCGAGTAATACAGGACAAATAGACAAACTGTACCGTACCGAGTAATACAGGACGAAGACTGTTCCGTACCGAGTAATACAGGACGAATAGACTGTTCCGTACCGAGTAATACAGGACGAATAGACTGTACCGTACCGAGTAATACAGGACGAATGGACAAACTGTACCGTACCGAGTAATACAGGACGAATAGACTGTTCCGTACCGAGTAATACAGGACGAATAGACTGTTCCGTACCGAGTAATACAGGACGAATAGACTGTTCCGTACCGAGTAATACAGGACGAATAGACTACCGTACCGAGGAATACAGGACGAATAGACTGTACCGTACCGAGGAATACAGGACGAATAGACTGTACCGTACCGAGGAATACAGGACGAATAGACTGTACCGTACCGAGTAATACAGGACGAATGGACTGTACCGTACCGAGGAATACAGGACGAATAGACTGTACCGTACCGAGTAATACAGGACGAATAGACTGTACCGTACCGAGTAATACAGGACGAATAGACTGTACCGTACCGAGTAATACAGGACGAATAGACAAACTGTACCGTACCGAGTAATACAGGACGAATAGACAAACTGTTCCGTACCGAGTAATACAGGACGAATAGACAAACTGTACCGTACCGAGTAATACAGGACGAATAGACAAACTGTTCCGTACCGAGGAATACAGGACGAATAGACTGTACCGTACCGAGGAATACAGGACAAATAATAGACTGTACCGTACCGAGGAATACAGGACAAATAGACTGTACCGTACCGAGGAATACAGGACAAATAGACTGTACCGTACCAAGTAATACAGGACGAATGGACAAACTGTTCCGTACCGAGTAATACAGGACGACTAGACTGTACCGTACCGAGTAATACAGGACGAATAGACAAACTGTTCCGTACCGAGTAATACAGGACGAATAGACAAACTGTACCGTACCGAGTAATACAGGACGAATAGACAAACTGTACCGTACCGAGTAATACAGGACGAATAGACAAACTGTACCGTACCGAGTAATACAGGACGAATAGACTGTACCGTACCGAGTAATACAGGACGAATAGACTGTACCGTACCGAGTAATACAGGACGAATAGACTGTACCGTACCGAGCGGTGCGTTGATGTGGTCGATGGAGGCGACAAGGTGCAGGTTGGGTAGTGAGGCCAGTTGGCCCAGTGCATTCTGGGTCTTCCCTCCACGGAGCATGGGACCGTCAATGTTGTGGATCAACAGGTACACATGGAGGTCCGGCTCTGATGAGATACACACACAGGTCAAAGTTCACAAACACAGGTCCGTGTATGCTACGGGTCAAGGTCACTGAATGCTACGGGTCAAGGTCACACTGGTCCCTGTATGCTACGGGTCAAGGTCACTGAATGCTACGGGTCAAGGTCACTGAATGCTACGGGTCAAGGTCACTGAATGCTACGGGTCAAGGTCACTGTATGCTACGGGTCAAGGTCACTGAATGCTACGGGTCAAGGTCACTGAATGCTACGGGTCAAGGTCACTGAATGCTACGGGTCAAGGTCACTGAATGCTACGGGTCAAGGTCACTGAATGCTACGGGTCAAGGTCACTGAATGCTACGGCTCAAGGTCACTGTATGCTACGGGTCAAGGTCACACTGGTCCCTGTATGCTAGGGGTCAAGGTCACTGTATGCTAGGGGTCAAGGTCCCTGTATGCTAGGGGTCAAGGTCACACTGGTCCCTGTATGCTAGGGGTCAAGGTCACACTGGTCCCTGTATGCTACGGGTCAAGGTCACACTGGTCCCTGTATGCTAGGGGTCAAGGTCACTGTATGCTACGGGTCAAGGTCACACTGGTCCCTGTATGCTAGGGGTCAAGGTCACTGAATGCTACGGGTCAAGGTCACACTGGTCCCTGTATGCTAGGGGTCAAGGTCACTGAATGCTACGGGTCAAGGTCACACTGGTCCCTGTATGCTAGGGGTCAGGGTCTACCCACGTTCTCTGAGGGTGGTGGTGATGTACTGTAGTTGGTCAGCAGGGTTCCGGAACGTTCCTTGGTGTTCTAGAATCTCTGCAGACAGAGCAGTCAGGATCTACAGGACAGGAGGAGAACAGAGGGTTGTGTACAGGTGTGTGTGTACAGGTGAGTGTGTGTGTGTGTGTACAGGTGAGTGTGTGTGTGTGTGTACAGGTGAGTGTGTGTGTGTGTACAGGTGAGTGTGTGTGTGTGTACAGGTGAGTGTGTGCGTGTGTACAGGTGAGTGCGTGCGTGTGTACAGGTGAGTGCGTGTGTACAGGTGAGTGCGTGCGTGTGTACAGGTGAGTGCGTGTGTGTGTGTGTACAGGTGAGTGCATGTGTACAGGTGTGTGTGTGTGTACAGGTGAGTGCGTGTGTACAGGTGAGTGCGTGTGTACAGGTGAGTGTGTGTGTGTGTGTACAGGTGAGTGCATGTGTACAGGTGAGTGCATGTGTACAGGTGAGTGTGTGTGTACAGGTGTGTGTTATACTGACTGATTTGAGAGAGATGGAAGGGAAGAATCCGTTGACAACCAGGTGTATCTCCTGACAGAGCAGAGACACTCGGAACTCCTCGAGTAAGGCCTTCTTACTGCCCAGCCCGTACAGCAACACACTGTAACCCAGCCTACACACACACACACACACACACACATTTAGAACTCCACTCAGAGGGGTTGATACGGTCTAGTGACCTCACTGTGACCTCCACTCAGAGGGGGTTTTGATACGGTCTAGTGACCTCACTGTGACCTCCACTCAGAGGGGGGTTATGATACGGTCTAGTGACCTCACTGTGACCTCCACTCAAAGGGGGGTTATGATACGGTCTAGTGACCTCACTGTGACCTCCACTCAGAGAGGGGTTATGATACGGTCTAGTGACCTCACTGTGACCTCCACTCAGAGAGGGGTTATGATACGGTCTAGTGACCTCACTAGTGAGATGGGGCCTGCATAGTGAGATGGGGCCTGCATGGTGAGATGGGGCCTGCATGGTGAGATGGGGCCTGCATAGTGAGATGGGGCCTGATTAGTGAGAGGGGGCCTGCATAGTGAGATGGGGCCTGATTAGTGAGATGGGGCCTGCATAGTGAGATGGGGCCTGATTAGTGAGATGGGGCCTGATTAGTGAGATGGGGCCTGATTAGTGAGATGGGGCCTGATTAGTGAGATGGGGCCTGCATAGTGAGATGGGGCCTGATTAGTGAGATGGGGCCTGATTAGTGAGATGGGGCCTGATTAGTGAGATGGGGCCTGCATAGTGAGAGGGGGCCTGCATAGTGAGATGGGGCCTGATTAGTGAGAGGGGGCCTGCATAGTGAGATGGGGCCTGATTAGTGAGGGGGCCTGCATAGTGAGAGGGGGCCTGCATAGTGAGATGGGGCCTGCATAGTGAGAGGGGGCCTGCATAGTGAGAGGGGGCCTGCATAGTGAGATGGGGCCTGATTAGTGAGATGGGCCTGCATAGTGAGATGGGGCCTGATTAGTGAGATGGGGCCTGCATAGTGAGAGGGGGCCTGCATAGTGAGGTCCTGCATAGGGAGAGGTCCTGCATAGTGAGATGGGGCCTGATTAGTGAGATGGGCCTGCATAGTGAGAGGGGGCCTGCATAGTGAGATGGGGCCTGATTAGTGAGATGGGCCTGCATAGTGAGATGGGGCCTGATTAGTGAGATGGGGCCTGCATAGTGAGATGGGGCCTGCATAGTGAGATGGGGCCTGCATAGTGAGATGGGGCCTGCATAGTGAGATGGGACCTGCATAGTGAGGTCCTGCATAGGGAGAGGTCCTGCATAGGGAGAGGTCCTGCATAGGGAGAGGTCCTGCATAGGGAGAGAGGTCCTGCATAGGGAGAGAGGTCCTGCATAGGGAGAGAGGTCCTGCATAGGGAGAGAGGTCCTGCATAGGGAGAGAGGTCCTGCATAGGGAGAGAGGTCCTGCATAGGGAGAGAGGTCCTGCATAGGGAGAGAGGTCCTGCATAGAGAGAGGTCCTGTATAGAGAGAGGTCCTGCATAGGGAGAGAGGTCCTGCATAGGGAGAGAGGTCCTGCATAGGGAGAGAGGTCCTGCATAGGGAGAGGTCCTGCATAGGGAGAGAGGTCCTGCATAGAGAGAGGTCCTGTATAGAGAGAGGTCCTGCATAGGGAGAGAGGTCCTGTATAGAGAGAGGTCCTGCATAGGGAGAGAGGTCCTGCATAGAGAGAGGTCCTGCATAGGGAGAGAGGTCCTGCATAGGGAGAGGTCCTGCATAGGGAGAGGTCCTGCATAGGGAGAGAGGTCCTGCATAGGGAGAGGTCCTGCATAGAGAGAGGTCCTGCATAGGGAGAGAGGTCCTGCATAGGGAGAGAGGTCCTGCATAGAGAGAGGTCCTGTATAGAGAGAGGTCCTGTATAGAGAGAGGTCCTGTATAGAGAGAGGTCCTATAGAGGGAGAGGTCCTGTATAGAGGGAGAGGTCCTGCATAGAGAGAGAGGTCCTGTATAGAGAGAGGTCCTGTATAGAGAGAGGTCCTGTATAGAGAGAGGTCCTGTATAGAGAGAGGTCCTGTATAGAGAGAGGTCCTGTATAGAGAGAGGTCCTGCATAGGGAGAGGTCCTGCATAGAGAGAGGTCCTGCATAGGGAGAGGTCCTGCATAGAGAGAGGTCCTGCATAGGGAGAGAGGTCCTGTATAGAGAGAGGTCCTGCATAGGGAGAGGTCCTGCATGGAGAGAGGTCCTGTATAGGGAGAGAGGTCCTGCATAGAGAGAGGTCCTGCATAGGGAGAGGTCCTGTATAGAGAGAGGTCCTGTATAGAGAGAGGTCCTGTATAGGGAGAGGTCCTGTATAGGGAGAGAGGTCCTGCATAGAGAGAGGTCCTGTATAGGGAGAGAGGTCCTGCATAGGGAGAGGTCCTGTATAGAGAGAGGTCCTGTATAGGGAGAGGTCCTGTATAGAGAGAGGTCCTGTATAGAGAGAGGTCCTATAGAGGGAGAGGTCCTGTATAGAGGGAGAGGTCCTGCATAGAGAGAGAGGTCCTGTATAGAGAGAGGTCCTGTATAGAGAGAGGTCCTGTATAGAGAGAGGTCCTGTATAGAGAGAGGTCCTGTATAGAGAGAGGTCCTGTATAGAGAGAGGTCCTGCATAGGGAGAGGTCCTGCATAGAGAGAGGTCCTGCATAGAGAGAGGTCCTGCATAGAGAGAGGTCCTGCATAGGGAGAGAGGTCCTGTATAGAGAGAGGTCCTGCATAGGGAGAGGTCCTGCATGGAGAGAGGTCCTGTATAGGGAGAGAGGTCCTGCATAGAGAGAGGTCCTGCATAGGGAGAGGTCCTGCATAGGGAGAGGTCCTGTATAGAGAGAGGTCCTGTATAGAGAGAGGTCCTGTATAGGGAGAGGTCCTGTATAGGGAGAGAGGTCCTGCATAGAGAGAGGTCCTGTATAGGGAGAGAGGTCCTGCATAGGGAGAGGTCCTGTATAGAGAGAGGTCCTGTATAGGGAGAGGTCCTGTATAGGGAGAGGTCCTGTATAGAGAGAGGTCCTGTATAGGGAGAGGTCCTGTATAGGGAGAGAGGTCCTGCATAGAGAGAGGTCCTGTATAGGGAGAGGTCCTGTATAGGGAGAGGTCCTGTATAGAGAGAGGTCCTGTATAGGGAGAGGTCCTGTATAGGGAGAGAGGTCCTGCATAGAGAGAGGTCCTGTATAGGGAGAGGTCCTGTATAGGGAGAGAGGTCCTGTATAGGGAGAGAGGTCCTGCATAGAGAGAGGTCCTGTATAGGGAGAGGTCCTGTATAGAGAGAGGTCCTGTATAGGGAGAGAGGTCCTGTATAGGGAGAGAGGTCCTGTATAGAGAGAGGTCCTGTATAGAGAGAGGTCCTGTATAGGGAGAGAGGTCCTGTATAGGGAGAGAGGTCCTGTATAGGGAGAGAGGTCCTGTATAGGGAGAGAGGTCCTGTATAGGGAGAGAGGTCCTGTATAGGGAGAGAGGTCCTGTATAGGGAGAGAGGTCCTGTATAGAGAGAGGTCCTGCATAGGGAGAGGTCCTGTATAGGGAGAGAGGTCCTGGTGCCAGGTTTCCTCCAGACGTGACACTGCCACCACCATGCTTCACCATAGGGATGGTGCCAGGTTTCCTCCAGACGTGACCCTGCCACCACCATGCTTCACCATAGGGATGGTGCCAGGTTTCCTCCAGACGTGACACTTGGCATTCAGGCCAAAGAGTTTAATCTTGGTTTCATGATTGACAGCGGAGTCAATCACCACCTTCCGGAGACACCTGAAACCCCACCTCTTTAAGGAATACCTAGGATAGGATAAAGTAATCCTTCTCACCCCCCTTAAAAGACTTAGATGCACTATTGTAAAGTGGCTGTTCCACTGGATGTCATAAGGTGAAAGCACCAATTTGTAAGTCGCTCTGGATAAGAGCGTCTGCTAAATGACTTAAATGTAAATGTATAGAGAGAGGTCCTGCATAGGGAGAGGTCCTGCATAGGGAGAGGTCCTGCATAGAGAGAGGTCCTGCATAGGGAGAGGTCCTGCATAGGGAGAGGTCCTGCATAGGGAGAGGTCCTGCATAGGGAGAGGTCCTGCATAGAGAGAGGTCCTGCATAGGGAGAGGTCCTGCATAGGGAGAGGTCCTGCATAGAGAGAGGTCCTGCATAGAGAGAGGTCCTGCATAGAGAGAGGTCCTGCATAGAGAGAGGTCCTGCATAGAGAGAGGTCCTGCATAGGGAGAGGTCCTGCATAGAGAGAGATCCTGCATAGAGAGAGAGGTCCTGCATAGGGAGAGGTCCTGTATAGAGAGAGGTCCTGTATAGAGAGAGGTCCTGTATAGGGAGAGGTCCTGCATAGAGGGAGAGGTCCTGTATAGAGGGAGAGGTCCTGTATAGGGAGAGGTCCTGCATAGAGAGAGAGGTCCTGCATAGAGAGAGAGGTCCTGCATAGGGAGAGGTCCTGCATAGGGAGAGGTCCTGCATAGAGAGAGAGGTCCTGCATAGAGAGAGAGGTCCTGCATAGAGAGAGGTCCTGTATAGGGAGAGGTCCTGCATAGAGGGAGAGGTCCTGTATAGAGAGAGAGGTCCTGCATAGAGAGAGGTCCTGTATAGAGAGAGGTCCTGTATAGAGAGAGGTCCTGTAGAGGGAGAGGTCCTGCATAGAGGGAGAGGTCCTGTATAGGGAGAGGTCCTGTATAGAGAGGTCCTGTATAGAGAGAGGTCCTGCATAGAGAGAGGTCCTGTATAGGGGGAGAGGTCCTGCATAGAGGGAGAGGTCCTGTATAGAGGGAGAGGTCCTGTATAGGGAGAGGTCCTGTATAGAGAGAGGTCCTGTATAGAGAGAGGTCCTGTATAGGGGGAGAGGTCCTTACTGTAGCTGCAGCATCCACTTGTTGAAGTGTTCATGATGACTGGAGTGGAGCTTCTCAATCTCTGAAGAATAACACGCCGGTTTCCCTTCTAACAGACGGAACAATGTCTCCTGCACACAACAAACATGAATCACGGGGTTTACTTCCATACATCTCCTAGGTGTGTACTCACCTGGTCTAGTTTAGGTGTGTGTGTGTGTGTGTGTGTGTGTGTACTCACCCGGTCTAGTTTAGGTGTGTGTGTGTGTGTACTCACCCGGTCTAGTTTAGGTGTGTGTGTGTACTCACCCAGTCTAGTTTAGGTGTGTGTGTGTGTGTGTGTGTGTGTGTGTGTGTACTCACCCGGTCTAGTTTAGGTGTGTGTGTGTGTGTGTGTGTGTGTGTGTGTGTGTGTGTACTCACCCGGTCTAGTTTAGGTGTGTGTAGGCGCTGCAGGGTCCGGTCTGATGTCAGGAATTTAGAACTGCCGTGAGCCTCAAAGTATTCCTCGACCAGACTGGCCTAAAACAGAAAGAACTAAGTCATACCAAGACATGCCACCAGAGGTCTCTTCACGGTCCCCACGTCCAGAACAGACTCTGGGAGGCACACGGTGCTACAGAGCCGGTACTACACAGAGCCGGTACTACACAGAGCCGGTACTACACAGAGCCGGTACTACACAGAACCGGTACTACACAGAGCCGGTACTACACAGAGCCGGTACTACACAGAGCCGGTACTACACAGAGCCAGTACTACACAGAGCCAGTACTACACAGAGCCAGTACTACACAGAGCCAGTACTACACAGAGCCGGTACTACACAGAGCCGGTACTACACAGAACCAGTACTACACAGAACCAGTACTACAGAACCAGTACTACACAGAGCCAGTACTACAGAACCAGTACTACACAGAGCCAGTACTACACAGAGCCAGTACTACAGAACCAGTACTACACAGAGCCAGTACTACAGAACCAGTACTACACAGAGCCAGTACTACACAGAACCAGTACTACACAGAGCCAGTACTACAGAACCAGTACTACAGAACCGGTACTACAGAACCGGTACTACAGAACCGGTACTACACAGAGCCGGTACTACACAGAGCCGGTACTACACAGAACCGGTACTACACAGAACCGGTACTACACAGAGCCAGTACTACACAGAGCCGGTACTACACAGAGCCGGTACTACACAGAGCCGGTACTACACAGAACCGGTACTACACAGAACCGGTACTACACAGAACCAGTACTACACAGAACCAGTACTACACAGAGCCAGTACTACACAGAGCCAGTACTACACAGAACCAGTACTACACAGAACCAGTACTGCACAGAACCAGTACTGCACAGAACCAGTACTGCACAGAGCCAGTACTACACAGAGCCAGTACTACACAGAGCCAGTACTACACAGAACCAGTACTACACAGAGCCAGTACTACAGAACCAGTACTACACAGAGCCAGTACTACACAGAACCAGTACTACAGAACCAGTACTGCACAGAACCAGTACTGCACAGAACCAGTACTACACAGAGCCAGTACTACACAGAGCCAGTACTACACAGAGCCAGTACTACACAGAACCAGTACTACACAGAGCCAGTACTACACAGAGCCAGTACTACACAGAACCAGTACTACACAGAACCAGTACTACACAGAACCAGAACTGAACCAGCTGAAATTAAAGATTGTAGAAATGTTCCACCAACACAAACAGCTTCTTTCACTCACATGTTGGGCACAAATGTGTTTCCATCCCTGTTAGTGAGCATTTCTCCTTTTGCCAAGATAATCCATCCACCTCACAGGTGTGGCAGATCAAGAAGCTGATTAAACAGCATGATCATCATGGGCTCCCGAGTGGCACAGCGGTCTAAGGCACTGCATCTCAGTGTAAGAGGTGTCACTACAGTCCCTGGTTCAATTCCAGGCTGTTTCACATTTTACCGTGATTGAGAGTCCCATAGGGCAGCGCGCAATTGGCCCAGCGTTGGCTGGGGTAGATCGTCATTGTAAATAACAATTTGTTCTAAACCGACTTGCCTAGTCAAATAAAACAAAAAAATAAAGGGAAATTACACAGGTGCACCTTGTGCTGGGGACAATAAAAGGCCACTCTAAAATGTGCAGTTTTGTCAGACAACACAATGCCACAGATGTCTCAAGTTGAGAGACTTGCTGACTGCAGGAATGTCCACCAGAGCTGTTGCCATAGAACTTAATGTTAATTTAGAGAATTTGGTAGTACGTCCAACCGACCCCACAACCGCAGAACACGTGCATGGCGTCGTGTAGGTGAGCAGTTTACTGATGTCAACGTTGGGAACAGAGTGCCCCAATGTATGGGCAGGCATAAATTACAGACAAACACAATTGCATTTTATCAATGGCAATTTGAATGCACAGAGATACCGTGATGAGATCCTGAGGTCCAATGTCGTGCCATTCATCCACCGCCATCACCTCATATTTCAGACCCTTTGCTGTGAGACTGTAAACGGAGCTCAGGTGCATCATGTTTCCATTGATCATCCTTGAGATGTTTCTACAACTTGGAGGTCCACCAGTGGCCTCCATCATTCTTAAATGGAAGAAGTTTGGAACCACCAAGACTCTTCCTGGAGCTGGCCGACCAGCCAAACTGAGTAATCGGGGGAGAAGGGCCTTGGTCAGGGAGGTGACCAAGAACCCGATGGTCACTCTGACAGAGCTCCAGAGTTCCTCTGTGGAGATGGGAGAACCTTCCAGAAGGACAACCATCTCTGCAGCCCTCCACCAATCAGGCCTTTATGGTAGAGTGGCCAGACGGAAGCCACTCCTCAGTAAAAGGCACATGACAGCCTGCTTGGAGTTTGACAAAAGGAACCTAAAGGACGCTCAGACCATGAGAAACAAGATTCTCTGGTCTGATGAAACATTACATTTACATTTAAGTCATTTAGCAGACGCTCTTATCCAGAGCGACTTACAAATTGGTGCATTCACCTTATGACATCCAGTGGAACAGCCACTTTACAATAGTGCATCTAAGTCTTTTAAGGGGGGTGAGAAGGATTACTTTATCCTATCCTAGGTATTCCTTAAAGAGGTGGGGTTTCAGGTGTCTCCGGAAGGTGGTGATTGACTCCGCTGTCAATCATGAAACCAAGATTAAACTCTTTGGCCTGAATGCCAAGTGTCACGTCTGGAGGAAACCTGGCACCATCCCTATGGTGAAGCATGGTGGTGGCAGGGTCACGTCTGGAGGAAACCTGGCACCATCCCTACAGTGAAGCAGCATCATGCTGTGGGGATGTTTTCCAGAGGCAGGGACTGGGAAACTAGTCAGGATCGAGGGAAAGATGAGGAGGAAAGTACAGAGAGATCCTTGAGATCATTGATAAAAATCTGCTCTAGAGCGCTCAGGACCTCAGACTGGGGTCAAGGTTCACCTTCCAACAGGACAACGACCCTAAACAGCCAAAACGATGCAGGAGTGGTTGCGCGACAAGTCTCTGAATGTCCTTGAGGCCCTGCCAGAGCCCGGACTTGAACCCGATCGAACATCTCTGGAGAGAGCTGAAAATACCTGTACAGAAACCCTCCCCATCCAACCTGACAGAGCTTGAGAGGATCTGCAGAGAAGAATGGGAGAAACTCCCAAATACAGGTGTGCCAAGCTTGTAGCGTCATACCCAAGAAGACTTGAGGCTGTAAGTACTGAGTAAAGATTCTGAATACGTATATGAATGTGATATTATTGCTTGTGTGTAGATTGATGAGGGGAAAAAAAACAATTGAATCAATTTTAGAACAAGGTTGTAACTTAAAATGTGGAAAAAGTCAAAGGGTCTGAATCCTATCCGAATGCACTGTAATTGCCTTAATGTCTTTGGACCCCAGGAAGAGTAGCTGCTGCCTTGGCAGGAACTAATGGGGATCCATAATAAACCCCAGGAAGAGTAGCTGCTGCCTTGGCAGGAACTAATGGGGATCCATAATAAACCCCAGGAAGAGTAGCTGCTGCCTTGGCAGGAACTAATGGGGATCCATAATAAACCCCAGGAAGAGTAGCTGCTGCCTTGGCAGGAACTAATGGGGATCCATAATAAACACCAGGAAGAGTAGCTGCTGCCTTAGCAGGAACTAATGGGGATCCATAATAAACCCCAGGAAGAGTAGCTGCTGCCTTGACAGGAACTAATGGGGATCCATAATAAACCCCAGGAAGAGTAGCTGCTGCCTTGGCAGGAACTAATGGGGATCCATAATAAACCCCAGGAAGAGTAGCTGCTGCCTTGGCAGGACCTAATGGAGATCCATAATAAACCCCAGGAAGAGTAGCTGCTGCCTTGGCAGGACCTAATGGAGATCCATAATAAACCCCAGGAAGAGTAGCTGCTGCCTTGGCAGGAACTAATGGGGATCCATAATAAACCCCAGGAAGAGTAGCTGCTGCTTTGGCAGGAACTAATGGGGATCCATAATAAACCCCAGGAAGAGTAGCTGCTGCCTTGGCAGGAACTAATGGGGATCCATAATAAACCCCAGGAAGAGTAGCTGCTGCCTTGGCAGGAACTAATGGGGATCCATAATAAACCCCAGGAAGAGTAGCTGCTGCCTTGGCAGGAACTAATGGGGATCCATAATAAACCCCAGGAAGAGTAGCTGCTGCCTTGGCAGGAACTAATGGGGATCCATAATAAACCCCAGGAAGAGTAGCTGCTGCCTTGGCAGGAACTAATGGGGATCCATAATAAACACCAGGAAGAGTAGCTGCTGCCTTAGCAGGAACTAATGGGGATCCATAATAAACCCCAGGAAGAGTAGCTGCTGCCTTGACAGGAACTAATGGGGATCCATAATAAACCCCAGGAAGAGTAGCTGCTGCCTTGGCAGGAACTAATGGGGATCCATAATAAACCCCAGGAAGAGTAGCTGCTGCCTTGGCAGGAACTAATGGGGATCCATAATAAACCCCAGGAAGAGTAGCTGCTGCCTTGGCAGGAACTAATGGGGATCCATAATAAACCCCAGGAAGAGTAGCTGCTGCCTTGGCAGGAACTAATGGGGATCCATAATAAACACCAGGAAGAGTAGCTGCTGCCTTGGCAGGAACTAATGGGGATCCATAATAAACCCCAGGAAGAGTAGCTGCTGCCTTGGCAGGAACTAATGGGGATCCATAATAAACACCAGGAAGAGTAGCTGCTGCCTTAGCAGGAACTAATGGGGATCCATAATAAACCCCAGGAAGAGTAGCTGCTGCCTTGACAGGAACTAATGGGGATCCATAATAAACCCCAGGAAGAGTAGCTGCTGCCTTGGCAGGAACTAATGGGGATCCATAATAAACCCCAGGAAGAGTAGCTGCTGCCTTGGCAGGACCTAATGGAGATCCATAATAAACCCCAGGAAGAGTAGCTGCTGCCTTGGCAGGACCTAATGGAGATCCATAATAAACCCCAGGAAGAGTAGCTGCTGCCTTGGCAGGAACTAATGGGGATCCATAATAAACCCCAGGAAGAGTAGCTGCTGCTTTGGCAGGAACTAATGGGGATCCATAATAAACCCCAGGAAGAGTAGCTGCTGCCTTGGCAGGAACTAATGGGGATCCATAATAAACCCCAGGAAGAGTAGCTGCTGCCTTGGCAGGAACTAATGGGGATCCATAATAAACCCCAGGAAGAGTAGCTGCTGCCTTGGCAGGAACTAATGGGGATCCATAATAAACCCCAGGAAGAGTAGCTGCTGCCTTGGCAGGAACTAATGGGGATCCATAATAAACACCAGGAAGAGTAGCTGCTGCCTTAGCAGGAACTAATGGGGATCCATAATAAACCCCAGGAAGAGTAGCTGCTGCCTTGACAGGAACTAATGGGGATCCATAATAAACCCCAGGAAGAGTAGCTGCTGCCTTGGCAGGAACTAATGGGGATCCATAATAAACCCCAGGAAGAGTAGCTGCTGCCTTGGCAGGACCTAATGGAGATCCATAATAAACCCCAGGAAGAGTAGCTGCTGCCTTGGCAGGAACTAATGGGGATCCATAATAAACCCCAGGAAGAGTAGCTGCTGCTTTGGCAGGAACTAATGGGGATCCATAATAAACCCCAGGAAGAGTAGCTGCTGCCTTGGCAGGAACTAATGGGGATCCATAATAAACCCCAGGAAGACTAGCTGCTGCCTTGACAGGAACTAATGGGGATCCATAATAAACCCCAGGAAGAGTAGCTGCTGCCTTGGCAGGAACTAATGGGGATCCATAATAAACCCCAGGAAGAGTAGCAGCTGCCTTGGCAGGAACTAATGGGGATCCATAATAAACCCCAGGAAGAGTAGCTGCTGCCTTGGCAGGAACTAATGGGGATCCATAATAAACCCCAGGAAGAGTAGCTGCTGCCTTGGCAGGAACTAATGGGGATCCATAATAAACCACAGGAAGAGTAGCTGCTGCCTTGGCAGGAACTAATGGGGATCCATAATAAACCCCAGGAAGAGTAGCTGCTGCCTTGGCAGGAACTAATGGGGATCCATAATAAACCCCAGGAAGAGTAGCTGCTGCCTTGGCAGGAACTAATGGGGATCCATAATAAACCCCAGGAAGAGTAGCTGCTGCCTTGGCAGGAACTAATGGGGATCCATAATAAACCCCAGGAAGAGTAGCTGCTGCCTTGGCAGGAACTAATGGGGATCCATAATAAACCCCAGGAAGAGTAGCTGCTGCCTTGGCAGGAACTAATGGGGATCCATAATAAACCCCAGGAAGAGTAGCTGCTGCCTTGGCAGGAACTAATGGGGATCCATAATAAACCCCAGGAAGAGTAGCTGCTGCCTTGGCAGGAACTAATGGGGATCCATAATAAACCCCAGGAAGAGTAGCTGCTGCCTTGGCAGGAACTAATGGGGATCCATAATAAACCCCAGGAAGAGTAGCTGCTGCCTTGGCAGGAACTAATGGGGATCCATAATAAACCCCAGGAAGAGTAGCTGCTGCCTTGGCAGGAACTAATGGGGATCCATAATAAACCCCAGGAAGAGTAGCTGCTGCCTTGGCAGGAACTAATGGGGATCCATAATAAACCCCAGGAAGAGTAGCTGCTGCCTTGGCAGGACCTAATGGAGATCCATAATAAACCCCAGGAAGAGTAGCTGCTGCCTTGGCAGGAACTAATGGGGATCCATAATAAACCCCAGGAAGAGTAGCTGCTGCCTTGGCAGGAACTAATGGGGATCCATAATAAACCCCAGGAAGAGTAGCTGCCGACTTGGCAGGAACTAATGCGGATCCATAATAAACCCCAGGAAGAGTAGCTGCTGCCTTGGCAGGAACTAATAGGGATCCATAATAAACCCCAGGAAGAGTAGCTGCTGCCTTGGCAGGAACTAATGGGGATCCATAATAAACCCCAGGAAGAGTAGCTGCTGCCTTGGCAGGAACTAATGGGGATCCATAATAAACCCCAGGAAGAGTAGCTGCTGCCTTGGCAACAGGAACTAATGGGGATCCATAATAAACCCCAGGAAGAGTAGCTGCTGCCTTGGCAACAGGAACTAATGGGGATCCATAATAAACCCCAGGAAGAGTAGCTGCTGCCTTGGCAGGAACTAATGGGGATCCAAAATAAACCCCAGGAAGAGAAGCTGCTGCCTTGGCAGGAACTAATGGGGATCCATAATAAACCCCAGGAAGAGTAGCTGCTGCCTTGGCAGGAACTAATGGGGATCCATAATAAACCCCAGGAAGAGTAGCTGCTGCCTTGGCAGGAACTAATGGGGATCCATAATAAACCCCAGGAAGAGTAGCTGCTGCCTTGGCAGGAACTACTATTATTATTCTGGGGGACTAACCTGGCAGGGTGGTTCTGGGTGATTAACCTGGCAGGGTGGATCTGGAGGACTAACCTGGCAGGGTGGATCTGGAGGACTAACCTGGCAGGGTGGTTCTGGGTGATTAACCTGGCAGGGTGGATCTGGAGGACTAACCTGGCAGGGTGGTTCTGGGTGATTAACCTGGCAGGGTGGATCTGGGGCAGTCTTGCTCTTCTTAGCAGGTGTCTTATAGAGAGCTGTGGCTGAAGGCTTACTGGGTGTGCTGGACTGATTCACTCTGTCCTCCTCTCTCTTCCCCTTATCATCTTCATCATCCTCCTCCTCCTCCTCCTCCTCCTCTCCAGAGTCCGAGGGAGAGAGCTCGCTGTCGCTGTCGGATCTCAGGCTGGGAGCTAACAGACGGACAGACAGACCTTAGTTTAATATACTAAACAGAAACGCAACAATTTCAGAGAGTTCATATGAGGAAAGTCCATTTAAATGCATGAGGCCCTAATCTATGGATTCCACATGACTGGGAATACAGATCTGCATCTCGTAGTCACAGATACCTTAATAAAGAGGTAGGGTTTGGATCAGAACCAGTCAGTATCTGGTGTGGATCAGAACCCGTCAGTATCTGGTGTGGATCAGAACCCGTCAGTATCTGGTGTGGATCAGAACCAGTCAGTATCTGGTGTGGATCAGAACCAGTCAGTATCTGGTGTGGATCAGAACCAGTCAGTATCTGGTGTGGATCAGAACCAGTCAGTATCTGGTGTGGATCAGAACCAGTCAGTATCTGGTGTGGATCAGAACCAGTCAGTATCTGGTGTGACCATTTGCCTCATGCAGCACATCTCCTTCACATAGAGTTGATCAGGCTGCTGATTGTGGCCTGTGGAATGTTGCCCCACTCCTCTTCAATGGCTGTAATGTTGTTGGATATTGGCGGGAACTGGAACACGCTGTCGTACACGTCAATCCAGAGCATCCCAAACATGCTCAATGGGTGACATGTCAGGTGAATATGCAGGTCATGGAAGAACTGGGACATTTTCATCTTCCAGGAATTGTGTCCAGATCCTTGTGACATGGGGCCGTGTATTATCATGCTGAAACATGAGGTGGTGGCTGTGGATGAATGGCACAGCGATGGGATCTCATCACGATATCTCTAACATTCAAATTGCCATCAATAAAATGCAGTTGTGTTAGTTGTCCGTAGCTTATGCCTGCCCATACCATAACCCCATAGTGGGGCACTCTGTTCAGTGTTGACATCAGCAAACATACGGTTGTGTGGCCGGTTGGATGTACTGCCAAATTCTCTAAAACGATGTTGGAGGCGGCTTATAGTAGAGAAATTTATATTAAATTCTCTGGCAACAGCTCTGGTGGACATTTCTGCAGTCAGCATGCCAACAGCTCTGGTGGACATTCCTAGAGTCAGCATGCCAAATGCACGCTCCCTCAACTTGACACATCTGCGGCATTGTTTTATGGGACGTTGTTTTACTGTCCCCAGCACAAGGTGCACCTGTGTAATGATCATGTTTAATCAGCTTCTTGATATGACAAACCTGTGAGGTAGATGGATTATCTTGGCAAAGGAGAAATGCTCACTGACAGGGAATGTAAACAAATGTGTGCACAAAATGTGAGAGTAAGAAGGTTTGGAAAATTTCTGGGATCTTTTATTTCAGCTCATGAAACATGGGACCAACACTTAACATGTTGTGTTTATATTTTTGTTCTGTGTAGTTACGGTTAAAAGAGTTTATTGAATGTCCCAAACATTTAGTTACAACGTCAGTAGCCGATTGTTTGTTTCCCACCTGAGAGTCTCTTCCTGAGTCTGTGGGGCGTTGTGGAAACAAACTGCACCTTCCTGCCCTGAGAGGAAACAGGAAGTAACACAGGTCACACCTCAGCACTGGGCACCAATATAGTCTATGAAAGGTCAAGGTGACAACTGGCTACATCGGTTCTCTCCAATACTCACCTTCTGAGGAGTCCTGTTCTCACTCACATCTAGAGATGGGGAGAACACAGAGAAAATGGACAGCATCCACCTGATCACACATTAGTTATCACATTATACTCATTCAAGCAATTCTTTTCTACATTGTAGAATAATAGTGAAAACATCAAAACTATGAAATAACACATGTAGTAACCAAAAAAAAAAAAGAGTTAAATCAAAATATATTGTATATTTGAGGTTCTTCAAAGTAGACACCCTTTGCCTTTGACAACTTTGCACACTCTTGCCATTCTCTCAACCAGCTTCATGAGGTAGTCACCTGGAATGCATTTCAATTAAAAGGTGTGCCTTATTAAAAGTTAATTTGTGGAATTTCTTTCCTTCTTAATGTGTTTGAGCAGATCAGTGACAAGGTAGGGGTGGTATATAGAAACAGGGATAATATTATGTCAAGAACAGCTAAAATAAGCAAAGAAAAACGACAGTTCATAAGTCAGTCAAGACGGAAAATTTCAAGAATCTTTAAAGTTTCTTCAAGTGCAGTCGCAAAAACCACCAAGCGCTATGATAAAACTGGCTCTCATGAGGACCACCACAGGAAAGGAAGACCCAGAGTTATCTCTGCTGCAGAGGTTAAGTTCAGAAATTGCAGCCCAAATAAATTCTTCAGAGTTCAAGTAACAGACACATCTCAGCATCAACTTTTCAGATGAGACTGCGTGAATCAGGCCTTCATGGTCAAATTGCTGCAAAGAAACCACTACTAAAGGACCCCGATAAGAAGAAGAGACTTTCTTGGGCCAAGAAACACGAGCAATGGACGAATTAGAACGGTGGAAATCTGTCCTTTGGTCTGATGAGTCCAAATTTGAGATTTTTGGTTCCAACCGCAGTGTCGAATCGCATCTCTGCATGTCTGGCAGACATATCAGTGTGGATGACGGATCACCACCTCAAGCTGAACCTCGGCAAGACGGAGCTGCTCTTCCTCCCAGGGAAGGACTGCCCGTTCCATGATCTCGCCATCACGGTTGACAACTCCATTGTGTCCTCCTCCCAGAGCGCTAAGAACCTTGGCGTGATCCTGGACAACACCCTGTCGTTCTCAACTAACATCAAGGCGGTGGCCCGTTCCTGTAGGTTCATGCTCTACAACATCCGCAGAGTACGACCCTGCCTCACACAGGAAGCGGCGCAGGTCCTAATCCAGGCACTTGTCATCTCCCGTCTGGATTACTGCAACTCGCTGTTGGCTGGGCTCCCTGCCTGTGCCATTAAACCCCTACAACTCATCCAGAACGCCGCAGCCCGTCTGGTGTTCAACCTTCCCAAGTTCTCTCACGTCACCCCGCTCCTCCGCTCTGTCCACTGGCTTCCAGTTGAAGCTCGCATCCGCTACAAGACCATGGTGCTTGCCTACGGAGCTGTGAGGGGAACGGCACCTCAGTACCTCCAGGCTCTGATCAGGCCCTACACCCAAACAAGGGCACTGCGTTCATCCACCTCTGGCCTGCTCGCCTCCCTACCACTGAGGAAGTACAGTTCCCGCTCAGCCCAGTCAAAACTGTTCGCTGCTCTGGCCCCCCAATGGTGGAACAAACTCCCTCACGACGCCAGGACAGCGGAGTCAATCACCACCTTCCGGAGACACCTGAAACCCCACCTCTTTAAGGAATACCTAGGATAGGATAAAGTAATCCCTCACCCCCCTTAAAAGATTTAGATGCACTACTGTTCCACTGGATGTCATAAGGTGAATGCACCAATTTGTAAGTCGCTCTGGATAAGAGCGTCTGCTAAATGACTTAAATGTAAATGTAAATGATGTCTCTGTGAGACGCAGAGTAGGTGAACGGATGGTCTCCGTATGTGTGGTTCCCACAGTGAAGCATGGAGGAGGAGGTGTGATGGTGAGCGGGTGCTTTGCTGGTGACACAGTCAGTGATTTATTTAGAATTCAAGGCACACTTAACCAGCATGACTACCACAGCATTCTGCAGCAATACACCATCCTATCTAGTTTGGGCTTATTGGAACTATCATTTGTTTTTCAACAGGACAATGACCCATCACACCTCCAGACTGTGTAAGGACTATTTGACCAAGAAGGAGTGATGAGTGCTGCATCAGATGACCTGGCCTCCACAATCACCTGACCTCAAATGAATTGAGATGGTTTGGGATGAGTTGGACAACAGTGAAGGAAAAGCAGGCAACAAGTGCTCAGCATATGTGGGAACTACTTGAAGACTGTTGAAATAGCATTCCTCATGAAGCTGGTTGAGAGAATGCCAAGAGTGTGCAAAGCTGCAATCAAAGGCAAACGGTGGCTACTTTGAAGAATCTCAAATATAAAATATATTTTGATTTGTTTAACACTGTGTTGGTTACTACATGATTCCATATGTGTTATTTCATAGTTTTGATGTCTTCATTATTATTCTACAATGTAGAAAAGAATAAAAAATAAAGGAAAACCCTGGAATGAGTCTGTGTGTCCAAACTGTTGTCTGGTACTGTATATCAAATCCAATTGTGTTGGTCACATCCAGAGATATAGAGATGGACGAGAGAACGGGAAGGAAGAGATGGACGAGAACGAGGATGAGAGAACGGGAAGGAAGAGATGGACGAGGACGAGAGAACGGGAAGGAAGAGATGGACGAGGACGAGAGAACGGGAAGGAAGAGATGGACGAGGACGAGAGAACGGGAAGGAAGAGATGGACGAGGATGAGAGAACGGGAAGGAAGAGATGGACGAGGATGAGAGAACGGGAAGGAAGAGATGGACGAGGATGAGAGAACGGGAAGGAAGAGATGGACGAGGATGAGAGAACGGGAAGGAAGAGATGGACGAGGATGAGAGAACGGGAAGGAAGAGATGGACGAGAACGAGGATGAGAGAACGGGAAGGAAGAGATGGACGAGGATGAGAGAACGGGAAGGAAGAGATGGACGAGGATGAGAGAACGGGAAGAAGATGACGAGGATGAGAGAACGGGAAGGAAGAGATGGACGAGGATGAGAGAACGGGAAGGAAGAGATGGACGAGAACGAGGATGAGAGAACGGGAAGGAAGAGATGGACGAGAACGAGGATGAGAGAACGGGAAGGAAGAGATGGACGAGAACGAGGATGAGAGAACGGGAAGGAAGAGATGGACGAAAGAGGGACTCACTGCAGCCATTGTGGGCGGGGCCAGAAGTGTCAGGTGTTGTTCTGAAGGTCACAAAATCTGGGGTCCGAGCCACAGAAAATAAGATAACACACACACACACACACACAGAGAGAGAGTGATTACTCTACGAGCCAGAGAGACCAGACAGGAAGAGGCGAAGCGAGCGGCTTCACACTGCCCAAAATCTGCCAACAAAAATAAGATAACTATGAGTGTTGAATTTGGTGAACAAAAAATGTGCTGCGTTATCTGACCTCAGAGTTTGGTAATGGGTCGGTTGTTACCAGTGAACTGATATCTGACCTCAGAGTTTGGTAATGGGTAGGTTGTTACCAGTGAACTGATATCTGACCTCATAGAGTTTGGTAATGGGTCGGTTGTTACCAGTGAACTGATATCTGACCTCAGAGTTTGGTAATGGGTCGGTTGTTACCAGTGAACTGATATCTGACCTCAGAGTTTGGTAATGGGTCGGTTGTTACCAGTGAACTGATATCTGACCTCATAGAGTTTGGTAATGGGTAGGTTGTTACCAGTGAACTGATATCTGACCTCATAGAGTTTGGTAATGGGTCGGTTGTTACCAGTGAACTGATATCTGACCTCATAGAGTTTGGTAATGGGTCGGTTGTTACCAGTGAACTGATATCTGACCTCATAGAGTTTGGTAATGGGTCGGTTGTTACCAGTGAACTGATATCTGACCTCATAGAGTTTGGTAATGGGTCGGTTGTTACCAGTGAACTGATATCTGACCTCATAGAGTTTGGTAATGGGTCGGTTGTTACCAGTGAACTGATATCTGACCTCATAGAGTTTGGTAATGGGTCGGTTGTTACCAGTGAACTGATATCTGACCTCATAGAGTTTGGTAATGGGTCGGTTGTTACCAGTGAACTGATATCTGACCTCATAGAGTTTGGTAATGGGTAGGTTGTTACCAGTGTACTGATATAAATGGACATGGGCCTTTCGGTCACTTTGGAGGAAAAAAACAACGTTATATTGGAGTTGTGCCTGTTGTTCACACACCTGACCTCATTGGCTAGAATGGTCCCACCTGACCTCATTGGCTAGAATGGTCCCACCTGACCTCATTGGCTAGAATGGTCCCACCTGACCTCATTGGCTAGAATGGTCCCACCTGACCTCATTGGCTAGAATGGTCCCACCTGACCTCATTGGCTAGAATGGTCCCACCTGACCTCATTGGCTAGAATGGTCCCACCTGACCTCATTGGCTAGAATGGTCCCACCTGACCTCATTGGCTAGAATGGTCCCACCTGACCTCATTGGCTAGAATGGTCCCACCTGACCTGGCCTGGCTTCCATCTCTGAGGTCATGTATTTCCTGTTAAAGCAGGGACTCAACTATGTTGTCAATATGATAAGGTTTGGAGAGACGTACCAATCTGGGCCATCCTGTTGGAGCGTTTGACCGTCTGAAAGGTGAACACTGATGCCCCTCCTCCTCCTACACACTCCTCCCCCTCTTCAGACAGGACACAGTCAGACAGGACACAGTCAGAGACTCCCCACACACAGTCAGAGACTCCCCACACACAGTCAGACAGGACACAGTCAGAGACTCCCCACACACAGTCAGAGACTCCCCACACACAGTCAGACAGGACACAGTCAGAGACTCCCCACACACAGTCAGAGACTCCCCACACACAGTCAGACAGGACACAGTCAGACAGGACACAGTCAGACAGGACACAGTCAGAGACTCCCCACACACAGTCAGAGACTCCCCACACACAGTCAGACAGGACACAGTCAGACAGGACACAGTCAGAGACTCCCCACACACAGTCAGAGACTCCCCACACACAGGACACAGTCAGACAGGACAAAGTCAGACAGGACACAGTCAGACAGGACACAGTCAGACAGGACAGTCTCCCCACACACACAGCCAGGCAGGACACACACAGCCAGGCAGGACACACACACACAGCCAAGCAGGACACACACACACACACACACACAGCCAAGCAGGACACACACACACACAGCCAAGCAGGACACACACACACAGCCAAGCAGGACACACACACACAGCCAAGCAGGACACACACACACAGCCAAGCAGGACACACACACACACAGCCAGGCAGGACACACACACACACACACAGCCAGGCAGGACACACACACACACACAGCCAGGCAGGACACACACACACACACAGCCAGGCAGGACACACACACACACACACACAGCCAGGCAGGACACACACACACACAGCCAGGCAGGACACACACACACACACACACAGCCAGGCAGGACACACACACACACACAGCCAGGCAGGACACACACACACACACACAGCCAGGCAGGACACACACACAGCCAGGCAGGACACACACACACAGCCAGGCAGGACACACACACACACACACACACACAGCCAGGCAGGACACACACACACAAACACAGCCAGGCAGGACACACACACACACACACACACAGCCAGGCAGGACACACACACACAAACACAGCCAGGCAGGACACACACACACACACACACACACAGCCAGGCAGGACACACACACACACACAGCCAGGCAGGACACACACACAGCCAGGCAGGACACACACACACACACAGCCAGGCAGGACACACACACACAGCCAGGCAGGACGCACACACACACACACAGCCAGGCAGGACACACACACACACACACAGCCAGGCAGTACAACACACACAGCCAGGCAGGACACACAGTCAGGCAGGACACACACAGCCAGGCAGGACACACACACAGCCAGGCAGGACACACACACAGCCAGGCAGGACACACACACAGCCAGGCAGGACACACACACAGCCAGGCAGGACACACACACAGCCAGGCAGGACACACACACACACACAGCCAGGCAGACACACACACACACACAGCCAGGCAGGACACACACACACACACAGCCAGGCAGGACACACACACACACACAGCCAGGCAGGACACACACACACACACAGCCAGGCAGGACACACACACACACACAGCCAGGCAGGACACACACACACAGCCAGGCAGGACACACAGTCAGGCAGGACACATATACACAGTCAGTAGGGCTGTTCGTCATGTCCGACCGACACACACCGTCTGTTCCGAGGACCTGGACATAGTGCTGCTCACTAAGGCCTGCCTCATCCTCTCTACCGCTCCTCTCCGCTTCACTCCTCTGAGTCACCAGCCTCTGCATACTGCTGCCCTGCACATCTACACACACAGCAAAACCAACACATCACTCAGCAGTAGTGTGTGTCTTTGTGATGGTGTGTGTGTGTCTTTGTGATGGTGTGTGTGTGTGGGTCTTTGTGATGGTGTGTGTGGGTCTTTGTGATGGTGTGTGTGTGGGTCTTTGTGATGGTGTGTGTGTGTGGGTCTTTGTGATGGTGTGTGTGTGGGTCTTTGTGATGGTGTGTGTGTGTGGGTCTTTGTGATGGTGTGTGATGTGTGTGTGGGTCTTTGTGATGGTGTGTGATGGTGTGTGTGGGTCTTTGTGATGGTGTGGGTCTTTGTGATGGTGTGTGATGGTGTGTGTGATGTGTGTGATGGTGTGTGTGGGTCTTTGTGATGGTGTGTGGGTCTTTGTGATGGTGTGATGTGTGTGTGTGTCTTTGTGATGGTGTGTGTGGGTCTTTGTGATGTGTGTGTGTGGGTCTTTGTGATGGTGTGTGTGTGTGGGTCTTTGTGATGGTGTGTGTGGGTCTTTGTGATGGTGTGTGTGGGTCTTTGTGATGGTGTGTGGGTCTTTGTGATGGTGTGTGTGGGTCTTTGTGATGGTGTGTGATGTGTGTGTGATGGTGTGTGATGGTGTGTGTGGGTCTTTGTGATGGGGTGTGTGATGGTGTGTGTGGGTCTTTGTGATGGTGTGTGATGGTGTGTGTGATGGTGTGTGTGATGGGGTGTGATGGTGTGTGTGATGGTGTGTGTGATGGTGTGTGATGGTGTGTGTGATGGTGTGTGTGATGGGGTGTGATGGTGTGTGTGGGTGTGTGTGATGGTGTGTGATGGTGTGTGTGATGGTGTGTGTGATGGGGTGTGATGGTGTGTGTGATGGTGTGTGTGATGGGGTGTGATGGTGTGTGTGGGTCTGACTCCTACCTTGTTGTTTGTCCACCATGTGTTCCAGTGCATCTGCGTCACCCACAAACCTCACCTCCAATATACTCATACTGCACAGAAACACACGTTCATCACCACACCACTTCCAACACACGGTCATGCTGAGCATCATCACTACTACCTACAACACTCATATGGAGATCGGAACTCTTATGATGCCGAGTTCAAAACAACTGGAAACTCGGAAATGGGAACTTGAAAATCTCCAACTTCCGTGCATTCCAGACAACTGGGAAAACAAGCTCAGACAGAGAAAAGTAATTTTGAACGGTCATCCAACTCGGAATCTCGGGCCTCTTTCTAGAGCTCCGAACCTGAAGATCACTGACCTAATGATTTGACCTCGTATTTTTCCGAGTTCCCAGATGTTTTGAACGAGGAAATATTACACAGAAACAAACATGCGCTATCGTTAGCTAGCTAATGAAAAAATATACCACGAAAAGTTGGGACTTGCCTGGCTGCTGTTTTAACTACCCGTTATAGCGCACGTTTGTAGAAGACACAATTATATATATATATTTTTTTTAAATGACAAATATTAACTACTACACTGAGTCAAGTTAGAAACGTCTACAAAAGTGCGCGCAGCTTGTCTTTGACAGATTTCCGCGGGCCAGCCTGCAAGTTTTTAAACCACGTGTTGAGTCAAAGGTCGTCGGTTTAGTTTAAACCAATCAGAAGGCATGATTCTGTAAAACATCACTTCCCAAGATGCTTGGCGCGCAGCTACACCAGAGATGCATTAGAAAGGAGGAGAAGGTGCTCTTTGAGGCACGGAGTTAAGATGGCGGAAGCCGATGTGTTGTTTTTGAAGATGAAAAAAGTAAATCGAGTACAGTTTTATTGACAACGATGAGTGGACAACAGTGAAGTCCAAGAAAGAAACAAAAAAGGCTCAAATTGTTGTGGCAAATTAAATGTCATTAGTCACATGCGCCGAATACAACAGGGCTTAAATGGCTTTAAGACTTAAATGTGAAAACAAAGTATTGCCTATTTAATGAAAAAGTATTGCCTATTTAGCTTATTTAATGAAACCTGGCTGGCTTTTGATGTCCTAGGTCAGGGCTCTCCAACCCTGTTCCTGGAGAGCTACCAACCTTCCTGTATGTTTCTGCACCAACCCCCGTTGTAACTAACCTGATTCAGTTTATCAACTTATTTCATCAGATGAGCTAGATCAGGGTTGGAGTGAAAACCTTACAGGAGGGTATCTCTCCAGGAACAGGGTTGGAGTGAAAACCTACAGCAGGGTCTCTCTCCAGGAACAGGGTTGGAGTGAAAACCTACAGGAGGGTCTCTCTCCAGGAACAGGGTTGGAGTGAAAACCTACAAACTGGTGTCTCTCCAGGAGGGTCTGGTGTCTCTCCAGGAACAGGGTTAGAGAGAAAACCTACAGACTGGTGTCTCTCCAGGAACAGGGTTAGAGAGAAAACCTACAGACTGGTGTCTCTCCAGGAACAGGGTTAGAGAGCCCTGTCTGAGGCAATAGATCACAAAGCAGCATCCCGTCTGTAGGTTTTCACTCTTACCCTGTTCCTGGAGAGAGACCCTCCTGTAGGTTTTAACTCCAACCCTGTTCCTGGAGAGACATCATCCCCGCTAAACTTTTTGGAAATTTCAAGTTCCCTTTCTCATCCATAAACACAGACAAGTGAAAATACGATTCAGCAGCTGAAATCAGCAGGATGTGGGAGAATGTTATCAGGAAGGACCACTACCTTGGATGGATCACTACCATGGATGGACCACTACCTTGGATGGATCACTACCATGGATGGACCACTACCATGGATGGATCACTACCATGGATGGATCACTACCATGGATGGATCACTACCATGGATGGACCACTACCATGGATGGACCACTACCATGGATGGATCACTACCATGGATGGATCACTACCATGGATGGATCACTACCATGGATGGATCACTACCTTGGATGGACCACTACCGTGGATGGACCACTACCGTGGATGGACCACTACCGTGGATGGACCACTACCATGGATGGATCACTACCATGGATGGACCACTACCATGGATGGATCACTACCATGGATGGATCACTACCATGGATGGACCACTACCATGGATGGACCACTACCATGGATGGATCACTACCATGGATGGATCACTACCATGGATAGATCACTACCATGGATGGATCACTACCATGGATGGATCACTACCATGGATGGATCACTACCATGGATGGATCACTACCATGGATGGATCACTACCATGGATGGATCACTACCATGGATGGATCACTACCATGGATGGATCACTACCATGGATGGATCACTACCATGGATGGACCACTACCATGGATGGATCACTACCATGGATGGATCACTACCATGGATGGATCACTACCTTGGATGGATCACTACCTTGGATGGATCACTACCATGGATGGACCACTACCATGGATGGATCACTACCATGGATGGATCACTACCATGGATGGATCACTACCATGGATGGATCACTACCATGGATGGATCACTACCTTGGATGGATCACTACCATGGATGGATCACTACCTTGGATGGACCACTACCTTGGATGGATCACTACCATGGATGGATCACTACCATGGATGGACCACTACCTTGGATGGACCACTACCATGGATGGATCACTACCTTGGATGGATCACTACCTTGGATGGATCACTACCTTGGATGGATCACTACCATGGATGGATCACTACCATGGATGGATCACTACCATGGATGGATCACTACCATGGATGGACCACTACCATGGATGGATCACTACCATGGATGGATCACTACCATGGATGGATCACTACCATGGATGGACCACTACCATGGATGGACCACTACCATGGATGGACATCTACCATGGATGGATCACTACCTTGGATGGACCACTACCTTGGATGGATCACTACCATGGATGGACATCTACCATGGATGGATCACTACCTTGGATGGACCACTACCATGGATGGATCACTACCATGGATGGATCACTACCATGGATGGATCACTACCATGGATGGATCACTACCATGGATGGATCACTACCATGGATGGACATCTACCATGGATGGACCACTACCATGGATGGATCACTATCATGGATGGATCACTACCATGGAAGGACATCTACCATGGATAGATCACTACCATGGATGGATCACTACCATGGATGGACCACTACCATGGATGGATCACTACCATGGATGGACCACTACCATGGATGGACCACTACCATGGATGGACCACTACCATGGATGGATCACTACCATGGATGGATCACTACCATGGATGGATCACTACCATGGATGGACCACTACCATGGATGGACCACTACCATGGATGGATCACTACCATGGATGGATCACTACCATGGATGGATCACTACCATGGATGGACCACTACCATGGATGGATCACTACCATGGATGGATCACTACCATGGATGGACCACTACCATGGATGGACCACTACCATGGATGGATCACTACCATGGATGGATCACTACCATGGATGGATCACTACCATGGATGGATCACTACCATGGATGGATCACTACCTTGGATGGACCACTACCATGGATGGACCACTACCATGGATGGATCACTACCATGGATGGACCACTACCTTGGATGGATCACTACCATGGATGGATCACTACCATGGATGGATCACTACCATGGATGGATCACTACCATGGATGGATCACTACCATGGATGGATCACTACCTTGGATAGATCACTACCATGGATGGATCACTACCATGGGATGGATCACTACCATGGATGGATCACTACCATGGATGGACCACTACCATGGATGGATCACTAAAATAATGATAATGCTCACCAGTGGTGATTTTAGCATGTAAATCTTGGTGGGGAAACTCAACCTTTTGTTGTTGTTGAAGCATGCCAGCAAAGCCACTCCACAACACAATACTAAACAATGCATTCATTGCAATATAAGGGTCCCATTTGTTTCGTTTTGTTATTTTTGTTCTAGTGTTCAGTGTCATTAAAAGATCATGAACACGTGTCACGCTGCATCTTGGTCCTCTCCTTCTTCCACCTATGACGATCGTTACACCCATGGAGGGAATCCTTACCACTGCTACACCTGGCTGTCAGCGGAGCCTTGTCTGGCAGCGAAACAGTTCATTCAGCCTCATTTACTGCCTTTAAAAAAATAATAGCTGATATGACTGACTTGCTTAAATAAATGTGGTTTCTATTGACAATTGAGATGTACAAACTATGGCATAAGGGGACAACAAGCAGATAAGAGGCAATCTGTCATTTAGATTAAGACATTAATGAGCGAGCTAAGACGGACGTCGTCAATAAAACTATTTGTTCAGCACTCTTGAAATGTACAGCGACAGAATTCATAACATGGGCCATTTTCATAGTATTCTCCCTGTACACTGATTCAGAACCATAGGATAAATAAAGGGGGCATATAAGCAGACAATGAAAGCTCTTACAATATTCAATGATTACATTTCTTTAAAACAGGCTATATGCTACGTGTGCACCACCAAGTCAGAACAGTAGGTGGAATTATGAGGGGGGTAAGGGACCAAATTGTTAGGGTGAGGCACATGGGCTACTAGCAGCTTACTACACAACATGAACGTAGTGTTACTTTCCTAGCGACAGTATACATATCTCCCTGGCATATTACATCATTCATGCAGCAGCAAACAATACATTTTCAGACTCATCGTTGTTGTGTTGTGAACAGGAAGGAATGATGCTGAATGTGAATAAATAAATAAATGAAAAAACATGCTTCATTTACCCCACCGCTCAGCGATCCTTCTTGTGGGAACATTTAGTCTTTTTTGCAGTGTCCCCCTGTGTGACAGAACACGTAGGCAATTTAAAAAAAAAAAACATTGTTTGAAAACTGATATGTGACACCTATTAATGCAACAATAACATGCTAAACAGGTGAGGCTCTGCCCCTCCTGCCCTGAATGACTGGTCGCCACTGAGGATCACGGTTCATCGGTTTAAATATTATGGGGGGGTGGATCTATAGCCTACATTTAGCAGCATGAGTTTTCAGTGTTGTGTACTATCGTCTAGACAGGAAGTTGAAATGAATGAAATATCGTCACGCCTACAATAAAAACCTACAGGCTTCCATCATGAGTCAAATAAATAATTACAGGGGGCAGTTTGTGAAAACGAATCCTGTGTGAATCTTCCTCTGGAATAATGCACATGCTTGGATAATAATGACATAACCAATGTCTCTAGTAGTCCAAATAAGGCTATAACATGGCAAACAATAGGTTTATCAGAATAGAGTGCACAGCATTTATTTTATTCCACCTTTATTTAACCAGGTAGGCTAGTTGAGAACAAGTTCTCATTTGCAACTGGCGACCTGGCCAAGATAAAGCGTAGCAATTCGACACATACAACAACACAGAGTTACACATAGAATAAACAAACATACAGTCAATAATACAGTAGAACAAAAGAAAACAAAAAGTCTATATACAGTGAGTGCAAATGAGGTAAGTTAAGGAAATAAATAGGCCATGGTGGCGAAGTAATTACAATATAGCAATTAAAACACTGGAATGGTAGATCGGCAGAAGATGAATGTGCAAGTAGAGATACTGGGGTGCAAAAGGAACAAAATAAATAAATAAATACCATTATGGGGATGAGGTAGGTAGATAGATGGGCTGTTTACAGGCTATGTACAGGTGCAGTGATCTGTAAACTGCTCAGACAGCTGGTGCTTAAAGCTAGTGAGGGAGATGTGAGTCTCCAGCTTCAGAGATTTTTGCAATTACAAGCATCATCCAGTATCTCTACCTGTACATGACCATCTGATCATTTATCACTCCAGTGTTAATCTACAAAATTGTAATTATTCGCCTACCTCCTCATGCCTTTTGCACACAATGTACATAGACTATTTTTTCTCTTTTTTTTCTACTGTGTTATTGACTTGTTAATTGTTTACTCCATGTGTAACTCTGTGTTGTTGTCTGTTCACACTGCTATGCTTTATCTTGGCCAGGTCACAGTTGTAAATGAGAACTTGTTCACAACTAGCCTACCTGGTTAAATAAAGGTGAAATAAATAAAAAATTAAATAAAAAAATCCCATGGGATCCGTCAAGGCTGCACACAGCAGAAATATCACTGAAATATTCTAGTTCCTACACATCAACTTCCATATTCAAACAAAATAGTCATTTTATAGAACGCAACCTCTAGCAGTAGAAGCGTTGCTGAGGGGGGGAAGAGGCAACAGCGCCAACATCCCACAATGCAATACATTCCACAGGGGTAAATTGCGCCTGCGTACTGTGCGCTTCCTTTTTGGACCTACGTCTCCAGAACTACAATGGTGAGACGAAAATGTCCCCTTCCTAATCCACACCCATCTAACTAATCCAAAGCGGTTGATGGAATAACAATTTATCTAATGGGCCGTTAATATAATTCGCCATTAGCTCCAAAAGTTATTGCAGATATTTTTGAGAGCGAATGGCCAAAATACGTGTTTTTACTGTTCGTATAACTGGTAGTTATAGAAATGGACGCCCGGTATGTGTATGTCACTCGGGTTTGCGCACCCAGTGCTTAAAATTGGGTTCCGTTACCAAACTAGTTAAAATTGGGTCCCGTTACCAAGCTAGTTACAGATATGTGTTTGTGGTTTTTGTAACAACCATAAACAGCGCTTAGTTATGTCAATAGCTACTGTAGTTGTAGTTGCTTTAACTATCTGTTAAAGACTGGTTACTTGTCCTCGCCGCTGTAGACTGCAGTCATCGTTGCCAGCCAAGCTAATACTAACTTCTTAATGTTTTACAAATGTAACTAACTGTATTCTTGAGTGTGGTTGTAGAGCAGACGTTAGTTACATCCGCCATGTTGTCTATATGCCAAGAAATCAAAAGCGTAGTAAGTTGGCTGGTGCATGTTTAACTAGATTTGGGTAGTTTGCTTGCCAAGGTTGACCGTGTGATGTTTGAGAAAATGCTGGGTGAGGTCATTGCCTTGCTAGTTATTGGGGGGGTTCTATTAACTTGGCCTGGGTAAAAGTAGTTTGGCCTGGGTGGAAAAGGGATTGCATTCGTTTAGGAACCGAGCTGTCTCTCGGGCATGCCCCTTTCAGGCAGATGAGGAAGTCTGCTCAAAACAAGCCATGTAGGTTATCACGTGGCGTAATGAGTAGAATTCAGTATTTTCACGTGCAAAATCGATTGCTTTTAAATGAAATGCATTATTTGTCTTTCCAGTTTGAATGAAGGATCGTGTTGCCTTGTTGACGACAACCGAGCAGTGCAGTTTGTTAGATTTGAGTGTTGTACTCAGGCTTGGCCCGGTCAATGACAGGTCATATATATATATATATAACGCTGTTAGCTAAATGTTTGTTTGCAGTGCCCCTGTTGAGGTTTTTGTCTATGTAATGGGAGGAGTGGTATTTCCTACCATAAAGGCTAACAGTAAGATGGGAGATGCTAGTTGGACGAGGTTATTGTGTGTTAATTTGGTGTCTCCCTCTTCCTCAGGCCAAGCGCACCAAGAAGGTGGGGATTGTGGGTAAATATGGCACGCGTTACGGCGCGTCGCTCAGGAAGATGGTGAAGAAGATTGAGATCAGCCAGCACGCCAAGTACACCTGCTCCTTCTGTGGCAAGGTACGGTCCACACCTCTAACATGGTACGGTCCACACCTCTAACATGGTACGGTCCACACCTCTAACATGGTACGGTCCACACCTCTAACATATACAGCCAGTACACCTGCTCCTTCTGTGGCAAGGTACGGCCCACACACCCATGGACAGCAGAAATGTTTTGTTCCTGCAGAACGGTTACTGATGTCTTAATCCTTAAGTCTGTTGATGCACTGGTGTGTCAATCTAAGTAACATAATAAAACAATCCCCATCAAACTCTTGTCAGTTTAAACTGGAGGTGTAGTCGTTTCTGCCTTCCACATCTGTGGTGACAGCTAGAGCGCTGTTAGACGGAGACAAACCCAAAAGTATTTATTCCCCATAAATATTTGTAGCGTCGACCGGTATGGCTTACATACTAATATGACCACTATGGAAAGACGACTCTCACCAACACTATTCTCTATTTTGCTCTACGGCCTCACAAGGGTCCCAGGACTCGTCTGAAGGTAACCCATACCAGTTAATGGAGGTAGATTTGTGCCCCAAAAATAAGGGCTTTTCTTATCTCTCTTAGGTATAGGACACACTTCAAAACCTTATTCAATATTAATCAAATAGTTTTTTGTGATACCTACAGGGGTCCTACGTTTGATCAAACTGATAAATGATCCTTTGTATGATCGGTGTTGGGTTCTGGGTAAAACTTTGGACGTGGTTATACTCAGAAGTATAGGAACATTAATAACATGAGAGGCCATAATGAAGGAGGGGGACAGTTGGAGGTTAATAACAGTATTGAACTGACGTTACTAAACAGTACTTGTGTTTCATCATCAGACTAAGATGAAGAGGAGGGCAGTTGGTATCTGGCACTGTGGGTCCTGCATGAAGACTGTTGCTGGAGGCGCCTGGACATACAAGTAAGTAACACTGTGAGCCTGTGGACGTAGAACTGTGTTTCTGGACTGTGAGGGGGTGCCTTCTCCATCTATCCCCTCAGATTAGACCAGGGATCTGTAACCACGTAGAACTGTGTTTCTGGACTGTGAGGGGGTTCCTTCTCCATCTATCCCCTCAGATTAGACCAGGGATCAGTAACCACGGAGAACTGTGTTTCTGGACTGTGAGGGGGTTCCTTCTCCATCTATCCCCTCAGATTAGACCAGGGATCAGTAACCACGGAGAACTGTGTTTCTGGACTGCGAGGGGGTGCCTTCTCCATCTATCCCCTCAGATTAGACCAGGGATCTGTTACCACGGTGGAAGGTCATGAATTTAACGCTCCTTTTCCTTATTCTGTTGAAATGATCCATGCTGCCATTTGACAAATACAAATATTCTGTCTATAATAATCTCATGTAGACTAGTCTACCTGCACTGTAATCTCATGTAGACTAGTCTACCTGCACTGTAATCTCATGTAGACTAGTCTACCTGCACTGTAATCTCATGTAGACTAGTCTACCTGCACTGTAATCTCATGTAGACTAGTCTACCTGCACTGTAATCTCATGTAGACTAGTCTACCTGCACTGTAATCTCATGTAGACTAGTCTACCTGCACTGTAATCTCATGTAGACTAGTCTACCTGCACTGTAATCTCATGTAGACTAGTCTACCTGCACTGAAATCTCATGTAGACTAGTCTACCTGCACTGTAATCTCATGTAGACTAGTCTACCTGCACTGTAATCTCATGTAGACTAGTCTACCTGCACTGAAATCTCATGTAGACTAGTCTACCTGCACTGTAATCTCATGTAGACTAGTCTACCTGCACTGTAATCTCATGTAGACTAGTCTACCTGCACTGTAATCTCATGTAGACTAGTCTACCTGCACTGTAATCTCATGTAGACTAGTCTACCTGCACTGTAATCTCATGTAGACTAGTCTACCTGCACTGTAATCTCATGTAGACTAGTCTACCTGCACTGTAATCTCATGTAGACTAGTCTACCTGCACTGTAATCTCATGTAGACTAGTCTACCTGCACTGTAATCTCATGTAGACTAGTCTACCTGCACTGTAATCTCATGTAGACTAGTCTACCTGCACTGTAATCTCATGTAGACTAGTCTACCTGCACTGTAATCTCATGTAGACTAGTCTACCTGCACTGTAATCTCATGTAGACTAGTCTATTTTAACGCAAGTTTTAGCTATAATTTAAAAAAAAGTGGTGGAAACATTTTTAGATATTTATTCGGTCCATCAAAATGAAACTGTACATGTTGTGCACTGTGTCACCACGTGCTGGTTTTGCTCCACAACAAGTCTGATTGGTTCTTTATGTGGATTCTAGAATATGAGCATGTGAGGTGATTTTCCCCTCCAGACTGGGATTAGCAGGTAGCATCTCTGGTATAGTGGTGATTTTCCCCTCCAGACTGGGATTAGCAGGTAGCATCTCTGGTATAGTGGTGATTTATCCCTCCAGACTGGGATTAGCAGGTAGCATCTCTGGTATAGTGGTGATTTGTCCCTCCAGACTGGGATTAGCAGGTAGCATCTCTGGTATAGTGGTGATTTGTCCCTCCAGACTGGGATTAGCAGGAATATATTGACAGAGTCGTGTACCTTGACTTTTCTTTGTTCAGAGGGTTGAAACATTTGTCCTGTTTGCAAAAGGGCAATAAAATAATACCGCAAAGAATTCCAAGTTTTTGCCCAGAATACAAAGTGCTCTGTTTGTGGCACTGAGTACCACTCTCCATATTTACAAGCTTAGTAGTGGCTGCATCCTTATAACTGAGTTTTCAGGTTACAAACTAAGCGCAGGCAAAATCCTAGAGGAAGAAGTCACCTTTCAGCAGGACAATGACCTAAAAGATGAGGTCAAATCAACACCAGTTGCTATAGGCAACTGATTTACCAGACACAGGTTAAGCCTAGTCCAGGACTGGAGCACTTTAATAGAGATTCTTCATAGAAAGGACTTCTTAGTTCAGGACTAGACTTAACCTGTGTGTAGGGAAACTGCCTGGCCCTTGGTGTCTTGTGAGTTCAGTATATTTTCCACTGCATGTGCTAAACCACCGCTCTGTGTTCGCTCTCTGTTCCACAGCACGACGTCTGCAGTCACGGTGAAGTCGGCCATCAGGAGACTGAAGGAGCTGAAAGACCAGTAGACAGTTACCGGAGAATCAGACTGTTGTGTTTTTGACCTGGCCGCTGTGTCGAACATCTACCACAATAAAAAGCCGTCTGGAGCAGAACACCGGAGTCTACTTGTACTACTTGTGTTGCTGTTGGTACCTGAGTGTCTGAATGTTATTTGGCGCTGATGTTAAACTCCTACAGTCCCACTTCTAGCCCCTTTTAAAAAATATATATATATATTGTTTGAGCTCCAGACTTCTGGTTTGTTCCGTTGGTTTTCTGATTAATTAACAAGCTCTTAAAAGCAATGAAAAGCTCATCCATAACGAATGCATTACATAACATGGTAAAATACTTAGTTGTGAAGCTAAATATAAGGGCTGGACATGCAGATACGAGTGATTCATTGATGGGGTCTGATGGGTTGCATTTGGAAAGTGTTCAGACATTTTGTTACGTTAACGACCTATTTTAAGACTGATTTAATAGTTTTTCCCCTCAATTGACACACTACCCCATAACGACAAAGCAAAGAAAGGCTTTTGAAGAAAAGAAACCAAATTAATCACATTTACAGACCCTTTGCTCAAATCCCCAAGCTTTGTTGAAGCACCTTTTAGTAGTGATTACAGCCTAGAGTCTTGGGTATGATGCTACAAGCTTGTACCTGTATTTGGGGAGTAAACAATAAAATGTTACTGGTCACATGTGTTTAGCAGATGTTCCTTCAACCCTGCAGTCATATAACCATTTCACAGCAATGGAATTAAAAACACTCCCAGAGCCCTGTAGGCTGTGTCATCGTTGTTGGAAATCAAGCCTACTACTGTTGTCTGCAAACTTGATGATTGAGTTGGAGGCGTGCATGGCCACAGTCAACCGGAGGGGACTGAGCACACACCCTTGTGGGGCCCCAGTGTTGAAGATCAGTGGGGTGGAGATGTTGTTTCCTACCTTCACCACCTGGGGGCGGCCCGTCAGGAAGTCCAGGACCCAGTTGCACAGGGGGGGTTCAGACCCAGGGCCTCCAGGTTAATGATGAGCTTGGAGGGTGGTGTTGAATGCTGAGCTATAGTTAAGTCACCCGCGTTCTTACATTTATTTTAACTAGGAAAGTACGTTAACAAATTATTTACAATTACAGCCTAGGAACAGTGGGTTAACTGCCTTGTTCAGGGGGCAGAAGGACAGATTTGTACCTTTTATTTTGCAACTTTTTGGTTACTGGCCCAACGCTCTAACCACTAGGCTACCTCCGCCGCAAACAGGTATTCATCTAGTCCAGATGGGATAGGGCCGTGTGATGGCGATTGAAGTGGGTCTAGAGGTGATTTCACTCTCAAAGCACTTCATGATGACAGAAGTGAGTGCTATGGGGCGATAGTCGTTTGTTTGTTTATCCATCCTTTATTTTACCAGGTCAGTTGACTGAGAACACGTTCTCATTTGCAGCAACGACCTGGGGAATAGTTACAGGGGAGAGGAGGAGGATGAATGAGCCAATTGTAAACTGGGGATGATTAGGTGACTGGTGGTTTGAGGGCCAGATTGGGAATTTAGCCAGGACACTGAGGTTAACACCCCTACTCTTACGATAAGTGCCATGGGATCTTTAATGACCTCAGAGAGTCAGGACACCCGTTTAACATCCCATCTGAAAGACGGCACCCTACGCAGGGCAGTGTCCCCAATCACTGCCCTGGGACATTGGGATATTTTTTTTAGACCAGAGGAAAGAGTGCCTCCTACTGGCCCTCCAACACCACTTCCAGCAGCATCTGGTCTCCCATTGAGGAACTGACCAGGACCAACCCTGCTTAGCTTCAGAAGCAAGCCAGCAGTGGTATGCTCAGTTACCTTTGCTTTCTTGGGAACAGGAACAATGGTAGCCCTCTTGATGCATGTGGGGACAGCAGACCGGGATAGGGATTGATTGAATATGTCCGTAAGCACCATAAACTACACTGTTTATATTCCCAGTCACCTTGCCATGGTTAAATGCGGTGGTTTGCGCAAAATGCTTCCATCTATACACGGTTTCTGGTTCGGGTAGGTTTTAGTGGGTACAACATCTCCTATACACTTGCTGATGAACTCAGTCTTCCTATCAGTGTATTCGTCTGTTATTCTCGGAGGCAGAACAGTCCACGTGATCAAAATAACATTGAAGCATGGATTCCGATTGGTCATACAAGCATTGTATAGTCTTTAGCACAGGTACTTCCTGTTTGAGTGTCTGCCTATGTGAAAGGAAGAGAGGAGCAAAATGGAGTCGTTGATCAGATTTGCCAAAAGGAGGGCAGGGGAGGGCCTTGTAGGCATCCTGGAAGTTGGTGGTAGCAGCGGTCCAGTGTTTTAGCAGCTCGAGTGCTACAGTCAATGTGTTGATAGAAGCATTTTCCTCAAATTTTCTTTAAAATCCCCAGCTACAATAAATGAGGCCTCAGGATATGTGGTTTCCAGTTTGCATAGAGTCCAGTGTAATTCTTTGAGGGCCATCGTGGTATCGGCTTGAGGGGGAAAATACACTGCTGTGACTACAACTGAAGAGATGTCTCTTGGGAGGTAATACGGTTGACATTTGATTGTGAGCTATTCTAGGTTGGGTGAACATAGGACTTGAGTTCCTGTATGTTATCACAATCACGAAACATACACCCTTCTTCCCGGAGAGGTATTTATTCCTATCTGCTCGATGAACTGAGAACCCAACTGGCTGGACCAGACAGTTTCCATGAAACAGTATGTTACAATCCCTGATGTCTCGCTGGAAAGCAACCCTCGCCCTGAAAGATCCTCGCCCTGAGCTCGTCTCTATTATCCAGAGACTGAACATTAGCAAGTAAGTACTCGGAGGCGGTGGGTGTTGTGCGTGGCTCCTGCGTCGAACTAGAAGTCCGAGTACCTCTTGTCTGCCGGTGATGTTTTGGGGCACCCTCTGGAATTCCTGGGATGACATGGGCCTCCACACCTCCTCTAATGTAGCACCCTGTCTGACATGGGCCTCCACACCTCCTCTAATGTAGCAACCTGTCTGACATGGGCCTCCACACCTCCTCTAATGTCTGTCTGACATGGGCCTCCACACCTCCTCTAATGTAGCACCCTGTCTGACATGGGCCTCCACACCTCCTCTAATGTAGCACCCTGTCTGACATGGGCCTCCACACCTCCTCTAATGTCTGTCTGACATGGGCCTCCACACCTCCTCTAATGTAGCACCCTGTCTGACATGGGCCTCCACACCTCCTCTAATGTCTGTCTGACATGGGCCTCCACACCTCCTCTAATGTAGCACCCTGTCTGACATGGGCCTCCACACCTCCTCTAATGTAGCACCCTGTCTGACATGGGCCTCCACACCTCCTCTAATGTAGCACCCTGTCTGACATGGGCCTCCACACCTCCTCTAATGTAGCACCCTGTCTGACATGGGCCTCCACACCTCCTCTAATGTAGCACCCTGTCTGACATGGGCCTCCACACCTCCTCTAATGTAGCACCCTGTCTGACATGGGCCTCCACACCTCCTCTAATGTAGCACCCTGTCTGACATGGGCCTCCACACCTCCTCTAATGTAGCACCCTGTCTGACATGGGCCTCCACACCTCCTCTAATGTAGCACCCTGTCTGACATGGGCCTCCACACCTCCTCTAATGTAGCGCCCTGTCTGACATGGGCCTCCACACCTCCTCTAATGTAGCACCCTGTCTGACATGGGCCTCCACACCTCCTCTAATGTAGCACCCTGTCTGACATGGGCCTCCACACCTCCTCTAATGTAGCATCCTGTCTGACATGGGCCTCCACACCTCCTCTAATGTAGCACCCTGTCTGACATGGGCCTCCACACCTCCTCTAATGTAGCATCCTGTCTGACATGGGCCTCCACACCTCCTCTAATGTAGCACCCTGTCTGAGGGGGTAATTCCTGGTTGTCATGAGTTACCACCGCTCTGATATTCAAAATTAATTCCCAGTTGTATGTAAAAGCCAAAAGGTTCCTGGGGGCAAGATGGCGCCGATAGAGACGGTTTAGTTCTATGCAGCATTTAGTATTTTTTGATGTATTATTTCTTACATTGTTACCCCAGGAACTGTTATGACATACAGCCTGGAAGAACTATTGGCTATAAGAGCAACGTCAATTTACCAATATCAAAACTAGGAATATGACTTTCCCCGAGGCGGATCCTCTGTTTGGACCACCACCCAGGACAATGGATCAGACCCCAGCCGGCGACCCAAAACAACGGCGCCGCAGAAAGGGGAGATGGAGGGGTCTTCTGGTCAGGCTCCGTAGACGGGCACATTGCCTGGTCTTCTGGTAGACGTCACATCGCGCACCGCTCCAGAGCATACTACTCGCCTTGTCTAGTCTCTTGACAACAAGGTAGATTAAATTCGATCAAGGTTAGATTGTAACATTCTCTGTTTCCCGGAAACGTGGCTCACTGGGGATATGTTATCGGAGTCGGTAGTTTTAAGTTCCTCGGCGTACACATCACAGACAAACTGAATTGGTCCACCCACACAGACAGCGTTGTGAAGAAGGCGCGACAGCGCCTCTTCAACCTCAGGAGGCTGAAGAAATTTGGCTTGTCACCATAAACACTCACAAACTTTTACAGATGCACAATCGAGAGCATCCTGGCGGGCTGTATCACCGCCTGGTACGGCAAGTGCTCCTCCCACATCCGTAAGGTTCTCCCGAGGGTAGTGAGGTCTGCACAACGCATCACCGGGGGCAAACTACCTGCCCTCCAGGACACCTACACCACCCGATGTTACAGGAAGGCCATAAAGATCATCAAGGACAACAACCACCCGAGCCACTGCCTGTTCACCCCGCTATCATCCAGAAGGCGAGGTCAGTACAGGTGCATCAAAGCTGGGACCGAGAGACTGAAAAACAGCTTCTATCTCAAGGCCATCAGACTGTTAAACAGCCACCACTAACATTGAGTGGCTGCTGCCAACATACTGACACTGACTCAACTCACACCCCAGTTTAATAATTTAAAAAATGTATGTAATAAATGTATCACTAGCCACTTTATATAATGTTTACATGTCTTACATTACTCATCTCACATGTATGTACTGTATTTTATACCATCTACTGCATCTTGCCTGTGCCGTTCGGCCATCCATATATTTATATGTACATATTCTTATTCCATCCCTTAATATTTGTGTGTATCAGGTAGTTGTTGGGGAATTGTTAGATTACTTGTTAGATATTACTGCACTGTCGGAACTAGAAGCAGAAGCATTTCGTTACATTAACATCTGCTAACCATGTGTATGTAACCAATAACATTTGATTCGGGCTAGAAGCCCTCTATTGGCACCGGTTCTTCTCTGCAGATCCTCTCCATCTCTGTCAGGTTGGATGGGGAGCGTCGCTGCGCAGTTATTTTCAGGTCCATAGATGTTCGATCGGGTTAAAGTCCAGCCTCTCTCCCAAAGCCACTCCTGGGTTGTCTTGGCTGTGTGGTTAGGGTCGGTGTCCTGTTGGAAGGTGATCCTTCGCCACAGGCTGAGGTCCTGCGTGCTCTGGAGCAGGTTTTCATCAAGGGTCTCTCTGTACTTTGCTATTTTCATCTTTTCATATTTTTCCCTCGGTCCTGACTAGTCTCCCAGTCCCTGCCGGTGAAAAACATCCCCACAGCATGATGCTGCTTCATCATAGGGATGGTGCCAGGTTTCCTCCAGACGTGACACTGCCACCACCATGCTTCACCATAGGGATGGTGCCAGGTTTCCTCCAGACGTGACACTGCCACCACCATGCTTCACCATAGGGATGGTGCCAGGTTTCCTCCAGACGTGACACTGCCACCACCATGCTTCACCATAGGGATGGTGACAGGTTTCCTCCAGACGTGACACTGCCACCACCATGCTTCACTATAGGGATGTGCCAGGTTTCCTCCAGACGTGACACTGCCACCACCATGCTTCACCATAGGGATGGTGCCAGGTTTCCTCCAGACGTGACACTGCCACCACCATGCTTCACCATAGGGATGGTGCCAGGTTTCCTCCAGACGTGACACTGCCACCACCATGCTTCACCATAGGGATGGTGCCAGGTTTCCTCCAGACGTGACACTGCCACCACCATGCTTCACCATAGGGATGGTGCCAGGTTTCCTCCAGACGTGACACTGCCACCACCATGCTTCACCATAGGGATGGTGCCAGGTTTCCTCCAGACGTGACACTGCCACCACCATGCTTCACCATAGGGATGGTGCCAGGTTTCCTCCAGACGTGACACTGCCACCACCATGCTTCACCATAGGGATGGTGCCAGGTTTCCTCCAGACGTGACACTGCCACCACCATGCTTCACTATAGGGATGGTGCCAGGTTTCCTCCAGACGTGACACTGCCACCACCATGCTTCATCATAGGGATGGTGCCAGGTTTCCTCCAGACGTGACACTGCCACCACCATGCTTCATCATAGGGATGGTGCCAGGTTTCCTCCAGACGTGACACTGTCACCACCATGCTTCATCATAGGGATGGTGCCAGGTTTCCTCCAGACGTGACACTGCCACCACCATGCTTCATCATAGGGATGGTGCCAGGTTTCCTCCAGACGTGACACTGCCACCACCATGCTTCATCATAGGGATGGTGCCAGGTTTCCTCCAGACGTGACACTGCCACCACCATGCTTCACTATAGGGATGGTGCCAGGTTTCCTCCAGACGTGACACTGCCACCACCATGCTTCACCATAGGGATGGTGCCAGGTTTCCTCCAGATCATGGTCTGAGTCCTTTAGGTGCTTTTTTTTTTTGGCAAAACTCCAAGTGGGCTGTCATGTGCCTTTTCCTGAGGAGTGGCTTCCATCTGGCCAATACCATACAGACCGGATTGGTGGAGTGCTGCAGAGATGGTTGTCCTTCTGGAAGGTTCTCCCATCTCCACAGAGGATCTCTAGAGCTCTGTCAGGGACCATCGGGTTCTTGGTCACCTCCCAGACCAAGCTCCTTCTCCTGATTGCTCAGTTTGGCCGGGTGGCCAGCTCTAGGAAGAGTCTTGGTGGTTCCAAACTTCCTTTTAAGAATGATGGAGGCCACTGTGTTCTTAGGGACCTTCAATACTGCAGAAATGTTTTGTTTCCTTTCCCCAGATTGGTGCCTTGACACAATCCTGTCTCAGGGCTCTATGGACAATTCCTTCAACCTCATGGCTTGGTTTCTGCTCTGACATGCACTGTCAACTGTGGGACGTTATATAGACAGGTGTGCCTTTCCAAATCATGTCCAATCAATTGAATTTACCTCAGGTGGACTCCAATCAAGTTGTAGAAACATCTCAAGGATGATCAATGGAAACAGGATGCACCTGAGCTCAATTTCAAGTCTCAGAGCAAAGGGTCTGAATACTTATGTAAATAAGGTATTTCTGTTTTATTTTGAATACATTTGCAAACATTTGTGTGTGTATATTGATGTGGATTTTTACAAATTAAATCAATCAAATGTATTTAGAAATCCCTTCGTACATCAGCTGATATCTCAAAGTGCTGTACAGAAACCCAGCCTAAAACCTCAAACAGCAAACAATGCAGGTGTAGAAGCACGGTGGCTAGGAAAAACTCCCTAGAAAGGCCAGAACCTAGGAAGAAACCTAGAGAGGAACCAGGCTATGAGGGGTGGCCAGTCCTCTTCTGGCTGTGCCGGGTGGAGATTATAACAGAACATGGCCAAGATGTTCAAATGTTCATTGACCAGCAGGGTCAAATAATATTAATCACAGTAGTTGTCGAGGGTGCAGCAAGTCAGCACCTCAGGAGTAAATGTTGGTTGGCTTTTCATAGCCAATCATTGCGAGTCTCTCTGCCGCTCCTGCTGTCTCTAGAGAGTTGAAAACAGCAGGTCTGTGACAGGAAGCACGTCTGGTTAACAGGTCAGGGTTCCATAGCCACAGGCAGAACAGTTGAAACTGGAGCAGCAGCATGACCAGGTGGACTGGGGACAGCAAGGAGTCATCATGTCAGGTAGTCCTGAGGCATGGTCCTAGGGCTCAGGTCCTCCGAGAGAGAGAAAGAAAGAGAGAATTAGAGAGAGCATAATTAAATTCACACAGGACACCGGATAAGACAGGATAAATACTCCAGATATAACAGACTGACCCCAGCCTCCAGACACAAACTATTACAGCATAATTACAGCCATAAAACACTTCAGCAAACAGGCCTTTCTAATCTACCTGGCCGGGGTATCCTGGAATGACATTGACCTCATCCCTTCAGTAGATGATGCCTGGTTATTCTTTAAAAGTGCCCCCCACCATCTTAAATAAGCATGGCCCATTCCCCCCAAAATTGAACCAGGAACAGATATAGCCCTTGGTTCTCCCCAGACCTGACTGCCCTTAACCAACACAAAAACATCCTATGGCGTTCTGCATTAGCATCGAACAGCCCCCGTGATATGCAGCTGTTCAGGGAAGTTAGGAACCAATATACACAGGCAGTTAGGAACGCTAAGGCTAGCTTTTTCAAACAGAAATATACATCCTGTAGCACAAACTCCCAAAAGTTCTGGGACACTGTAAAGTCCATGGAGAATAAGAGCACCTCCTCCCAGCTGCCCACTGCACTGAGGTTAGGAAACACTGTCACCACCGATAAATCTACGATAATCGAACATTTCAATAAGCATTTTTCTACAGCTGGCCATGCTTTCCCCCTGGCTACCCCTACCCTGGCCAACATCTCAGCCCCCTCGTCCCCCAGCTACTCCTTCTACTACTACCCTGGCCAACTGCCCTGCTTTCCACCTGGCTACCCCTACCCCGGTCAACTGCTATGTTTTCCACCTGGCTACCCCTACCCCGGTCAACTGCCCTGCTTTCCACCTGGCTACCCCCTGCCCCGGTCAACTGCCCTGCTTTCCACCTGGCTACCCCCTGCCCCGGTCAACTGCCCTGCTTTCCCCCTGGCTACCCCTACCCCGATCAACTGCCCTGCTTTCCCCCTGGCTACCACTACCCCGGTCAAAAGCCTTGCACCCTCGACAGCAAACCGCCAAAGCCCCCACCATTTCTCCTTCACCCAAATCCAGAGAGCTGATGTTCTGAAAGAGCTGCAAAATCTGGACCCCTACATATCAGCCGGGCAAGACAATCTGGCCCTCAAACCATCATGGTCACCTAATAATCCCCAGTTTAGAATTGGCTCATTCATCCCCCTCCTCTCCCCTGTAACTATTCCCCAGGTCGTTGCTGCAAATGAGAACGTGTTCTCAGTCAACTTACCTGGTAAAATAACGGATAAATTAAAATAAAATAATGTCTTGAGATGTTGCTTGAATACATCCACAAAATGTTCCTTCCTCATGATGCCATCTATTTTGTGAAGTGCACCAGTCACTCTTGCAGCAAAGCACCCCCACAACATGATGCTGCCACCCACATGCACGGTTGGGATGGTGTTCTTCGGCTTGCAAGCCTCCCCCTTTTCCTCCAAACATAACAATGGTCATTATGGCCCAACAGTTCTATTATTGTTTCATCAGACCTGAGGACATTTCTCCAAAAAGTACGATATATGTCCCCATGTGACCATAGTCTGGCTTTTTTATGGCGGTTTTGGAGCAGTGGCTTCCATCCTTGCTGAGCGGCCTTTCAGGTTATGTCAATATAGGACTCGTTTTACTGTGGATATAGATTATTTTGTAACTGTTTCCTCCAGCATCTTCACAAGGTCCTTTGCTGTTGTTCTGGGATTGATTTGCACTTTTCGCACCAAAGTACGTTCATCTCTAGTAGACAGAACGAGTCTCCTACCTGAGTGGTATGACGGCTGTGTGGTCCCATGGTGTTTATACTTGCGTACTATTGTTTGTACAGATGAACGTGGTACCTTCAGGCGTTTGCAAATTGCTCCCAAGGATGAACCAGACTTGTGGAGGTCTTGGCTGATTTCTTTAGATTTTCCCATGATGTCAAGCAAAGAGGCACTGAGTTTGAAGGTAGGCCTTGAAATACATCCACAGGTACACCTCCAATTGACTCAAATGATGTCAATTAGCCTATCAGAAGCTTCTAAAGCCATGACATCATTTTCTGGAATATTCCAAGCTGATTAAAGGCACAGTCAACTTAGTGTATGTAAACTTCTGACCCACTGGAATTGTGATACAGGGAATTATAATTAAAAAAATCTGTCTGTTTACAATTGTTGGAATGCACAAAGTAGATGTCCTAACAGCCTTGCCAAAACTATACAAGAAATTATCACAGAAATTTGTGGAGTGGTTGAAAAAACAGTTTTAATGACTCCAACCTAAGTGTATGTGAACTAGTTTTAATGACTCCAACCTAAGTGTATGTAAACTAGTGTTAATGACTCCAACCTAAGTGTATGTAAACTAGTTTTAATGACTCCAACCTAAGTGTATGTAAACTAGTTTTAATGACTCCCAACCTAAGTGTATGTAAACTAGTTTTAATGACTCCAACCTAAGTGTATGTAAACTAGTTTTAATGACTCCAACCTAAGTGTATGTAAACTAGTTTTAATGACTCCAACCTAAGTGTATGTAAACTAGTGTTAATGACTCCAACCTAAGTGTATGTAAACTAGTGTTAATAACTCCAACCTAAGTGTATGTAAACTAGTTTTAATGACTCCAACCTAAGTGTATGTAAACTAGTGTTAATAACTCCAACCTAAGTGTATGTAAACTAGTTTTAATGACTCCAACCTAAGTGTATGTAAACTAGTGTTAATGACTCCAACCTAAGTGTATGTAAACTAGTTTTAATGACTCCAACCTAAGTGTATGTAAACTAGTTTTAATGACTCCAACCTAAGTGTATGTAAACTAGTTTTAATGACTCCAACCTAAGTGTATGTAAACTAGTGTTAATGACTCCAACCTAAGTGTATGTAAACTAGTTTTAATGACTCCAACCTAAGTGTATGTAAACTAGTTTTAATGACTCCAACCTAAGTGTATATAAACTAGTTTTAATGACTCCAACCTAAGTGTATATAAACTAGTGTTAATGACTCCAACCTAAGTGTATGTAAACTAGTCTTAATGACTCCAACCTAAGTGTATGTAAACTAGTTTTAATGACTCCAACCTAAGTGTATGTAAACTAGTTTTAATGACTCCAACCTAAGTGTATATAAACTTCTGACTTCATCTGTATGTTCTTCAGATTGTATTAGTTTTGAATTGTTACATTTATATTCACTTTGTTTATATACATTAAAAAGTTCAACTTTAAATGCAAATATTTAATAGCATTCTTTTCCATAACAAACCAATGCATTTTTAAATACATTGTGGTTAAGAGGAGTATGATTTCATTTAATAATTTAATTTGAATTGTTTTAACACCAATCATAGTCAAACTTTCGCAAACTGTTTGACTTGAAAAAATACATTTTGTTTGGGAGCCAAAAGAACCGGCTCACTGAACAGATCCGGAACGCCCATCACTAAAGGACATTATCAGTCGGCTTTAATACCGGCTGAACGCCCATCACTAAAGGACATTATCAGTCGGCTTTAATACCGGCTGAACGCCCATCACTAAAGGACATTATCAGTCGGCTTTAATACCGGCTGAACGCCCATCACTAAAGGACATTATCAGTCGGCTTTAATACCGGCTGAACGCCCATCACTAAAGGACATTATCAGTCGGCTTTAATACCGGCTGAACGCCCATCACTAAAGGACATTATCAGTCGGCTTTAATACCGGCTGAACGCCCATCACTAAAGGACATTATCAGTCGGCTGAACGCCCATCACTAAAGGACATTATCAGTTGGCTGAACGCCCATCACTAAAGGACATTATCAGTCGGCTTTAATACCGGCTGCACGCCCATCACTAAAGGACATTATCAGTCGGCTTTAATACCGGCTGAACGCCCATCACTAAAGGACATTATCAGTCGGCTTTAATACCGGCTGAACGCCCATCACTAAAGGACATTATCAGTCGGCTTTAATACCGGCTGCACGCCCATCACTAAAGGACATTATCAGTCGGCTTTAATACCAGCTGCACGCCCATCACTAAAGGACATTATCAGTAGGCTTTAATACCGGCTGAACGCCCATCACTAAAGGACATTATCAGTCGGCTTTAATACCGGCTGAACGCCCATCACTAAAGGACATTATCAGTCGGCTTTAATACCGGCTGAACGCCAATCACTAAAGGACATTATCAGTTGGCTTTAATACCGGCTGAACGCCAATCACTAAAGGACATTATCAGTTGGCTTTAATACCGGCTGAACGCCAATCACTAAAGGACATTATCAGTTGGCTGAACGCCCATCACTAAAGGACATTATCAGTTGGCTTTAATACCGGCTGAACGCCAATCACTAAAGGACATTATCAGTTGGCTGAACGCCCATCACTAAAGGACATTATCAGTCGGCTGAACGCCCATCACTAAAGGACATTATCAGTCGGCTGAACGCCCATCACTAAAGGACATTATCAGTCGGCTGAACGCCCATCACTAACGGACATTATCAGTCGGCTGAACGCCCATCACTAAAGGACATTATCAGTCGGCTGAACGCCCATCACTAAAGGACATTATCAGTTGGCTTTAATACCGGCTGAACGCCCATCACTAAAGGACATTATCAGTTGGCTTTAATACCGGCTGAACGCCAATCACTAAAGGACATTATCAGTTGGCTGAACGCCCATCACTAAAGGACATTATCAGTCGGCTGAACGCCCATCACTAAAGGACATTATCAGTCGGCTGAACGCCCATCACTAAAGGACATTATCAGTCGGCTGAACGCCCATCACTAACGGACATTATCAGTCGGCTGAACGCCCATCACTAAAGGACATTATCAGTCGGCTGAACGCCCATCACTAAAGGACATTATCAGTCGGCTTTAATACCGGCTGAACGCCCATCACTAAAGGACATTATCAGTTGGCTGTAATACCGTCTGTATCCTGGAGAGGGCGCCACAAGGGCGCTCAAAAACACGACAGATCACATTTTATTTGATTTTATTTCACCTTTATTTAACCAGGTAGACAAGTTGAGAACAAGTTCTCATTTACAATTGCGACCTGGCCAAGATAAAGCAAAGCAGTTCGACAGATACAACGACACAGAGTTACACATGGAGTAAAACAAACATACAGTCAATAATACAGTATAAACAAGTCTATATACAATGTGAGCAAATGAGGTGAGATAAGGGAGGTAAAGGCAAAAAAGGCCATGGTGGCAAAGTAAATACAATATAGCAAGTAAAACACTGAAATGGTAGTTTTGCAATAGAAGAATGTGCAAAGTAGAAATAAAAATAATGGGGTGCAAAGGAGCAAAATAAATAAATTAAATACAGTAGGGAAAGAGGTAGTTGTTTGGGATAAATTATAGGTGGGCTATGTACAGGTGCAGTAATCTGTGAGCTGCTCTGACAGTTGGTGCTTAAAGCTAGTGAGGGAGATAAGTGTTTCCAGTTTCAGAGATTTTTGTAGTTCGTTCCAGTCATTGGCAGCAGAGAACTGGAAGGAGAGGCGTGACTAGCACCGAGAAGCAGGGAGAAACATGGCCGTCTCCGGTGTGTTTAAAGCGGGTCTGTTCAACCACAAAGTGGCGGTGGTAACGGGAGGAGGCACCGGAATCGGTAAAGCCATCTCCTCCGACCTGCTGAAGCTGGGTAGGTAGTGTGTTGTGTTCAGACGTATCGATTACTCTGTGTGTGTCAGCGTTTAGAAACAGGCAGGGAGTCGCTAACCAGGTTATAGCAGCACTGAGTGAACTTTACCCTAGATCAGAGAAACTCTGTTTTCCTGGGACCCATGCTTAGGAAAATATGCAACTATACATACATATCGGTATATTATTAATATTTCATTGCCCTTATGCCTCAAACAAATGCAATATAGACAAAAACAAATAACAATGAAATTAAATATTCATATGAATATGTATTCATGTTTATTTCCCCCCATTAAAAACACTCTGACATATCAGTCGAGGTTGGAACTGTTGCTGCTAAAATGCAACAAATCATTTTCATTCTGAACTAGAATAAACTGATTGATCACATCACACAGATGAATAACAGAACACACACACACACAGGCTTTTTGATAGTGCAACCCTTAGTAACAGTACAGATGAAAAATTATCAGGCCAACTGTACATCTTTACTGTAGAACATATTGTTATTCTGCCCTTGAGTTGCGTTGCCATGCAAAACTAGACAGATAGCTAACAACTAAGTCTTCAATAAAACTCCCAAGGCGTGACTTTTCTTGAATGAATATATTGAAAACGTTTATGTTGTGAAACTGCAAAATACAGAAAAGAATATACATTAGTGTTCAATTCACACCGACATACTGTAGCTGTACATTAAACATTTGAAGTTGCATAAATACAAAGCACGCGCTAAGGTACCATGCATCTGGCATGATGCCAAACCATATAGCTAATTGTTAACCATATGGTAATTGGCTCCTTTCATTACTCTAATAATGTAGAATAACAAAGCATATTACACTAGAAACAGTAACAAAACTACAGTATTGTATATTTTACAATTCGTTTGCATGACGCATGAGCAAAGTAATACAGCTAACGACATACATTAAAGGCATTGCAATTTGTGAGTAAATGCAACCAACATTGATATGTAAGCAACTCTATCAATAACAAGATTATCATCATTAGCTAAATGCTTGAATCGAATTTACAAACAAATATTTTTCCAAGGCTGAAGCGTGACAAGAAATAACTACATTGAAAGACCTGCACCGTACCGTTGTTTGTAGCTGTTTCTATGCGTGCAAAACAAATTCTGTACTTCCTGTTTGCATCGTCTTTCTAAGTACCAGAAAGCGCCACTAGGGGGCAAAATAACACCATTGAACACAATGCAAATCCAATTGAACCATTGTAATAAAATAATCTGTTACCTTCTAACAGGATGGCAGCACACTTGTTGAAAGAAAGTCTGGTTTGGAGACTGTTGCTGTTTAAAATACAATATATATTTTTAATTCTGACCATTATGCGAGTCTCATTACATTTACATTTAAGTCATTTAGCAGACGCTCTTATCCAGAGCGACTTACAAATTGGTGCGTTCACCTTATGACATCCAGTGGAACAGCCACTTTACAATAGTGCATCTAAATCTTTTAAGGGGGGTGAGAACGATTACTTTATCCTATCCTAGGTATTCCTTAAAGAGGTGGGGTTTCAGGTGTCTCCGGAAGGTGGTGATTGACTCCGCTGTCCTGGCGTCGTGAGGGAGTTTGTTCCACCATTGGGGGGCCAGAGCAGCGAACAGTTTTGACTGGGCTGAGCGGGAACTAAGCACTTCCACACACAAAACACATTGTGGGCGCTCCTCGTTGTAAGTTTGTATGGAAGAGAGAGAGAAACTTATCGCTGTATTTGCGTTTCAGTCAGAACTTGTGGCTAGTTTGAGTCCATTTGATGACCGCGGTGAGTGACGGCGAGTGGGAATGACAAGTCCGTAACGGACATCACGTCATCTGTTGCCTGGACAACAGCGCTGCGTCTTGGGGGTCACCGAGTGATCTTCAACAAAACGGCAGAAAAAAGGATCCGGTAAACCGGGAAGCACCGGCATCTCCCTGTCTCCCTGCCACCCTGTCTCCCTGCCACCCTGCCACCCTGTCACCCTGCCACCCTGTCACCCTGTCACCCTGCCACCCTGTCACCCTGCCACCCTGTCACCCTGCCACCCTGTCTCCCTGCCACCCTGTCTCCCTGCCACCCTGTCTCCCTGCCACCCTGCCACCCTGCCACCCTGTCTCCCTGCCACCCTGTCACCCTGCCACCCTGTCTCCCTGCCACCCTGCCACCCTGTCTCCCTGTCACCCTGCCACCCTGCCACCCTGTCTCCCTGCCACCCTGCCACCCTGTCACCCTGCCACCCTGTCACCCTGTCACCCTGCCACCCTGTCACCCTGCCACCCTGTCACCCTGCCACCCTGTCTCCCTGCCACCCTGTCTCCCTGCCACCCTGTCTCCCTGCCACCCTGCCACCCTGTCACCCTGCCACCCTGTCTCCCTGCCACCCTGTCACCCTGCCACCCTGTCTCCCTGCCACCCTGTCTCCCTGTCACCCTGCCACCCTGTCTCCCTGCCACCCTGCCACCCTGTCTCCCTGCCACCCTGTCACCCTGTCTCCCTGTCACCCTGCCACCCTGTCTCCCTGCCACCCTGTCACCCTGTCTCCCTGCCACCCTGTCACCCTGCCACCCTGTCTCCCTGCCACCCTGTCACCCTGTCTCCCTGCCACCCTGTCTCCCTGCCACCCTGCCACCCTGTCTCCCTGCCACCCTGCCACCCTGTCTCCCTGCCACCCTGTCTCCCTGCCACCCTGTCTCCCTGCCACCCTGCCACCCTGTCACCCTGCCACCCTGTCTCCCTGCCACCCTGTCACCCTGCCACCCTGTCTCCCTGCCACCCTGCCACCCTGTCTCCCTGTCACCCTGCCACCCTGTCTCCCTGCCACCCTGCCACCCTGTCACCCTGCCACCCTGTCTCCCTGCCACCCTGTCACCCTGTCTCCCTGCCACCCTGTCACCCTGCCACCCTGTCTCCCTGTCACCCTGTCTCCCTGTCACCCTGTCTCCCTGTCACCCTGCCACCCTGTCTCCCTGTCTCCCTGCCACCCTGTCACCCTGTCTCCCTGCCACCCTGTCACCCTGCCACCCTGTCTCCCTGTCACCCTGCCACCCTGTCACCAGATGCACTTGGCCAAATCAATTAGAGTAATTTAACGAAACAATTATACATGTGCACTGACCACTAACAGGTCCGACACCAATACTTTAAGAAATGGCTGTCCGAGATACACTGATCTCTGTTCAAAAGACAATATTACATTGGCAAGGAGTTCTAGTAGCAGCTCCATGTGTGAATACCATTGGCACTGAGTTCTAGTAGCAGCTCCATGTGTGAATACCATTGGCAAGGAGTTCTAGTAGCAGCTCCATGTGTGAATACCATTGGCACAGAGTTCTAGTAGCAGCTCCATGTGTGAATACCATTGGCACAGAGTTCTAGTAGCAGCTCCATGTGTGAATACCATTGGCAAGGAGTTCTAGTAGCAGCTCCATGTGTGAATACCATTGGCAAGGAGTTCTAGTAGCAGCTCCATGTGTGAATACCATTGGCAAGGAGTTCTAGTAGCAGCTCCATGTGTGAATACCATTGGCACTGAGTTCTAGTAGCAGCTCCATGTGTGAATACCATTGGCAAGGAGTTCTAGTAGCAGCTCCATGTGTGAATACCATTGGCAAGGAGTTCTAGTAGCAGCTCCATGTGTGAATACCATTGGCAAGGAGTTCTAGTAGCAGCTCCATGTGTGAATACCATTGGCACAGAGTTCTAGTAGCAGCTCCATGTGTGAATACCATTGGCACTGAGTTCTAGTAGCAGCTCCATGTGTGAATACCATTGGCAAGGAGTTCTAGTAGCAGCTCCATGTGTGAATACCATTGGCACAGAGTTCTAGTAGCAGCTCCATGTGTGAATACCATTGGCACTGAGTTCTAGTAGCAGCTCCATGTGTGAATACCATTGGCACAGAGTTCTAGTAGCAGCTCCATGTGTGAATACCATTGGCACAGAGTTCTAGTAGCAGCTCCATGTGTGAATACCATTGGCACTGAGTTCTAGTAGCAGCTCCATGTGTGAATACCATTGGCAAGGAGTTCTAGTAGCAGCTCCATGTGTGAATACCATTGGCAAGGAGTTCTAGTAGCAGCTCCATGTGTGAATACCATTGGCACAGAGTTCTAGTAGCAGCTCCATGTGTGAATACCATTGGCACAGAGTTCTAGTAGCAGCTCCATGTGTGAATACCATTGGCACTGAGTTCTAGTAGCAGCTCCATGTGTGAATACCATTGGCACTGATCATATGTCTCTGTGTCAGGTTGTAATGTGGTGATCATATGTCTCTGTCAGGTTGTAACGTGGTGATCATATGTCTCTGTGTGTCAGGTTGTAACGTGGTGATCATATGTCAGGTTGTAACGTGGTGATCATATGTCTCTGTGTCAGGTTGTAACGTGGTGATCATATGTCTCTGTGTCAGGTTGTAACGTGGTGATCATATGTCTCTGTGTGTCAGGTTGTAATGTGGTGATCATATGTCTCTGTGTGTCTCTGTGTGTCTCTGTGTGTCTCTGTCAGGTTGTAATGTGGTGATCATATGTCAGGTTGTAACGTGGTGATCATATGTCTCTCTGTCAGGTTGTAATGTGGTGATCATATGTCTCTCTGTCAGGTTGTAACGTGGTGATCATATGTCTCTGTGTCAGGTTGTAACGTGGTGATCATATGTCTCTGTGTCAGGTTGTAACGTGGTGATCATATGTCAGGTTGTAACGTGGTGATCATATGTCTCTGTGTGTCAGGTTGTAACGTGGTGATCATATGTCTCTGTGTCAGGTTGTAACGTGGTGATCATATGTCTCTCTGTCAGGTTGTAACGTGGTGATCATATGTCTCTGTGTCAGGTTGTAACGTGGTGATCATATGTCAGGTTGTAACGTGGTGATCATATGTCTCTGTGTCAGGTTGTAACGTGGTGATCATATGTCTCTGTGTGTCAGGTTGTAACGTGGTGATCATATGTCTCTCTGTCAGGTTGTAACGTGGTGATCATATGTCTCTGTGTCAGGTTGTAACGTGGTGATCATATGTCAGGTTGTAACGTGGTGATCATATGTCTCTGTGTGTCAGGTTGTAACGTGGTGATCATATGTCAGGTTGTAACGTGGTGATCATATGTCAGGTTGTAACGTGGTGATCATATGTCTCTGTCAGGTTGTAACGTGGTGATCATATGTCTCTGTCAGGTTGTAACGTGGTGATCATATGTCTCTGTGTCAGGTTGTAACGTGGTGATCATATGTCAGGTTGTAACGTGGTGATCATATGTCTCTGTGTGTCAGGTTGTAACGTGGTGATCATATGTCTCTGTGTCAGGTTGTAATGTGGTGATCATATGTCTCTGTGTCAGGTTGTAACGTGGTGATCATATGTCAGGTTGTAACGTGGTGATCATATGTCTCTGTGTGTCAGGTTGTAACGTGGTGATCATATGTCTCTGTGTCAGGTTGTAATGTGGTGATCATATGTCTCTGTCAGGTTGTAACGTGGTGATCATATGTCTCTGTCAGGTTGTAACGTGGTGATCATATGTCAGGTTGTAACGTGGTGATCATATGTCTCTGTCAGGTTGTAACGTGGTGATCATATGTCAGGTTGTAACGTGGTGATCATATGTCTCTGTGTGTCAGGTTGTAATGTGGTGATCATATGTCTCTGTCAGGTTGTAATGTGGTGATCATATGTCTCTGTGTCAGGTTGTAACGTGGTGATCATATGTCTCTGTGTCAGGTTGTAACGTGGTGATCATATGTCTCTGTCAGGTTGTAACGTGGTGATCATATGTCTCTGTCAGGTTGTAACGTGGTGATCATATGTCTCTGTGTGTTAGATTGTAACGTGGTGATCATATGTCTCTGTCAGGTTGTAATGTGGTGATCATATGTCTCTGTCAGGTTGTAACGTGGTGATCATATGTCAGGTTGTAATGTGGTGATCATATGTCTCTGTGTCAGGTTGTAACGTGGTGATCATATGTCTCTCTGTCAGGTTGTAACGTGGTGATCATATGTCTCTGTGTCAGGTTGTAACGTGGTGATCATATGTCTCTGTGTCAGGTTGTAACGTGGTGATCATATGTCTCTGTGTGTCAGGTTGTAACGTGGTGATCATATGTCAGGTTGTAACGTGGTGATCATATGTCTCTGTGTGTCAGGTTGTAACGTGGTGATCATATGTCTCTGTCAGGTTGTAATGTGGTGATCATATGTCTCTGTCAGGTTGTAATGTGGTGATCATATGTCAGGTTGTAACGTGGTGATCATATGTCTCTGTGTGTCAGGTTGTAACGTGGTGATCATATGTCTCTCTGTGTCAGGTTGTAATGTGGTGATCATATGTCTCTGTCAGGTTGTAATGTGGTGATCATATGTCTCTGTGTCAGGTTGTAACGTGGTGATCATATGTCAGGTTGTAACGTGGTGATCATATGTCTCTGTGTCAGGTTGTAACGTGGTGATCATATGTCTCTCTGTCAGGTTGTAACGTGGTGATCATATGTCTCTCTGTCAGGTTGTAACGTGGTGATCATATGTCTCTGTGTCAGGTTGTAACGTGGTGATCATATGTCTCTGTGTCAGGTTGTAACGTGGTGATCATATGTCTCTGTGTGTTAGGTTGTAACGTGGTGATCATATGTCTCTGTCAGGTTGTAACGTGGTGATCATATGTCTCTGTGTCAGGTTGTAACGTGGTGATCATATGTCTCTGTGTCAGGTTGTAACGTGGTGATCATATGTCTCTGTCAGGTTGTAACGTGGTGATCATATGTCTCTGTGTCAGGTTGTAACGTGGTGATCATATGTCTCTGTGTCAGGTTGTAACGTGGTGATCATATGTCACGTTGTAACGTGGTGATCATATGTCTCTGTCAGGTTGTAACGTGGTGATCATATGTCTCTGTGTCAGGTTGTAACGTGGTGATCATATGTCTCTGTCAGGTTGTAATGTGGTGATCATATGTCAGGTTGTAACGTGGTGATCATATGTCTCTGTCAGGTTGTAACGTGGTGATCATATGTCTCTGTCAGGTTGTAACGTGGTGATCATATGTCTCTGTGTCAGGTTGTAACGTGGTGATCATATGTCTCTGTCAGGTTGTAACGTGGTGATCATATGTCTCTGTGTCAGGTTGTAATGTGGTGATCATATGTCTCTGTCAGGTTGTAACGTGGTGATCATATGTCTCTGTCAGGTTGTAACGTGGTGATCATATGTCAGGTTGTAACGTGGTGATCATATGTCTCTGTGTCAGGTTGTAACGTGGTGATCATATGTCTCTGTCAGGTTGTAACGTGGTGATCATATGTCTCTGTGTCAGGTTGTAATGTGGTGATCATATGTCTCTGTCAGGTTGTAACGTGGTGATCATATGTCTCTGTCAGGTTGTAACGTGGTGATCATATGTCTCTGTCAGGTTGTAACGTGGTGATCATATGTCTCTGTCAGGTTGTAACGTGGTGATCATATGTCAGGTTGTAACGTGGTGATCATATGTCTCTGTGTGTCAGGTTGTAACGTGGTGATCATATGTCTCTGTCAGGTTGTAACGTGGTGATCATATGTCTCTGTCAGGTTGTAACGTGGTGATCATATGTCTCTGTGTCAGGTTGTAACGTGGTGATCATATGTCTCTGTCAGGTTGTAACGTGGTGATCATATGTCTCTGTGTGTCAGGTTGTAACGTGGTGATCATATGTCTCTGTCAGGTTGTAACGTGGTGATCATATGTCTCTCTGTCAGGTTGTAACGTGGTGATCATATGTCTCTCTGTCAGGTTGTAACGTGGTGATCTCCAGTAGGAAGTTGGAGAGGCTGGAGGCTGCAGCTGAAGAGCTGAGACAGAGTATCCCTGAGTCTAGTCCTGCCTCCATCACCCCTATAGTCTGTAACATACGCAACGAGGAGGAGGTAGGTCAACCCAGCATCCTGTTACCCCTATAGTCTGTAACATACGCAACGAGGAGGAGGTAGGTCAACCCAGCATCCTGTTACCCCTATAGTCTGTAACATACGCAACGAGGAGGAGGTAGGTCAACCCAGCATCCTGTTACCCCTATAGTCTGTAACATACGCAACGAGGAGGAGGTAGGTCAACCCAGCATCCTGTTACCCCTGTAGTCTGTAACATACGCAACGAGGAGGAGGTAGGTCAACCCAGCATCCTGTTACCCCTGTAGTCTGTAACATACGCAACGAGGAGGAGGTAGGTCAACCCAGCATCCTGTTACCCCTATAGTCTGTAACATACGCAACGAGGAGGAGGTAGGTCAACCCAGCATCCTGTTACCCCTGTAGTCTGTAACATACGCAACGAGGAGGAGGTAGGTCAACCCAGCATCCTGTTACCCCTATAGTCTGTAACATACGCAACGAGGAGGAGGTAGGTCAACCCAGCATCCTGTTACCCCTGTAGTCTGTAACATACGCAACGAGGAGGAGGTAGGTCAACCCAGCATCCTGTTACCCCTGTAGTCTGTAACATACGCAACGAGGAGGAGGTAGGTCAACCCAGCATCCTGTTACCCCTGTAGTCTGTAACATACGCAACGAGGAGGAGGTAGGTCAACACAGCATCCTGTAACTTCCACATGGAGGAAGGGGTACCAACCCCATGGGGTATCAAAGGAAACCTCTTCTGTGTGTGTGGCTGTAGGTGAAGTCTCTGGTGGGGTCAGTGTTGTAGAGGTAGTGTGTAGAGGTAGTGTGTAGAGTTAGTAGTAGGTAGTAGTAGTGGTGTATCAAAGGAAACCTCTTCTGTGTGCCTGGCTGTAGGTGAAGTCTCTGGTGGGGTCAGTGTTGTAGTAGTAGAGGTAGTAGTAGGTAGGTAGGTAGGTAGTAGTAGTGGGGTATCAAAGGAAACCTCTTCTGTGTGCCTGGCTGTAGGTGAAGTCTCTGGTGGGGTCAGTGTTGTAGAGGTAGTGTGTAGAGGTAGTAGTAGGTAGGTAGGTAGTAGTAGTAGTGGTGTATCAAAGGAAACCTCTTCTGTGTGCCTGGCTGTAGGTGAAGTCTCTGGTGGGGTCAGTGTTGTAGAGGTAGTGTGTAGAGGTAGTAGTAGGTAGGTAGGTAGGTAGTAGTAGTGGTGTATCAAAGGAAACCTCTTCTGTGTGCCTGGCTGTAGGTGAAGTCTCTGGTGGGGTCAGTGTTGCAGCAGTATGGTCGGATAGACTACCTGGTAAATAATGGTGGAGGTCAGTTCAGCAGCCCAGCAGAACACACCTCATCTAAGGGCTGGAAGGCCGTCATAGACACCAACCTCACAGGAACCTTCCACTGCTGCAAGGAAGGTAGGTGTGTGTGTGTGTGTGTGTGTGTGTGTGTGTGTGTGTGTGTATGTGTGTGTGTGTGTGTGTGTGTGTGTGTGTGTAACATGCTGTGTGTTTTCCTAGTGTATGCTGCATGGATGAAGGAGAACGGAGGAGTGATCGTCAACATCATCGCTGATATGTGGAAGGGCTTCCCAGGCATGGCGTGAGTCTACAACACTACCTACCTACCTACCTACCTACTACCACCAACTCTACACACTACCTACCTACCTACCTACTACTAACTCTACACCCTACCTACCTACCTACCTACCTACCTACCTACCTACCTACTTACTACTAACTCTACACACTACCTACCTACCTACCTACCTACCTACCACCAACTCTACACACTACCTACCTACCTACCTACCTACTACTAACTCTACACACTACCTACCTACCTACCACCAACTCTACACACTACCTACCTACCTACCTACCTACCTACCTACCTACTACTAACTCTACACACTACCTACCTACCTACCTACCTACCTACCTACCTACCTACCTACCTACCTACCTACCTACCTACCTACCTACCTACCTACCACCAACTCTACACACTACCTACCTACCTACCTACCTACCTACTACTAACTCTACACACTACCTACCTACTTTCCTATCTACCTACTACCAACTCTACACACTACCTACCTACCTACCTACCTACCTACCTACTACCAACTCTACACCTACCTACCTACCTACCTACCTACTACTAACTCTACCTACCTACCTACCTACCTACCTACCTACCTACCACCAACTCTACACACTACCTACCTACCTACCTACCTACCTACTACTAACTCTACACACTACCTACCTACCTTCCTATCTACCTACTACCAACTCTACACACTACCTACCTACCTACCTACCTACCTACCTACCTACCTACCTACTACCAACTCTACACACTACCTACCTACCTACCTACCTACCTACCTACCTACTACCAACTCTAAACCCTACCTACCTACCTACCTACACCCTACCTAACCCCACCTCACCCACCTACCCACCTACCTACCTGCCTACTACCAACTCACACACCACCCACCTACCTACCCTACCTACCTACTACCAACTCCACACACCACCCACCCCTACCTACCTACCTACCCACCTACCTACCTACCTACCTACCTACTACTAACTCTACCTACCTACCTACCACCTACCTACCTAACTACCTACCTACCTACCTACCTACCTACCTACCTACCTACCTACCACCAACTCTACACACTACCTACCTACCTACTTACTACTAACTCTACACACTACCTACCTACTTTCCTATCTACCTACTACCAACTCTACACACTACCTACCTACCTACTACCACCTCTACACCCTACCTACCTACCTACCTACCACCTACCTACCTACCTACCTACCTACCTATCTACTACCTACCACCACCTCTACACCCTACCTACCTACCTACCTACCTACTACCACCTCTACACCCTACCTACCTACCTACCTACTACCACCTCTACACCCTACCTACCTGCTGTTTTGCAAGGAGGAATGGGAAAAAATGTCAGTCTCTCGATGTGCAAAACTGATAGACATACCCCAAGCGACTTACAGCTGTAATCGCAGCAAAAGGTGGCGCTACAAAGTATTAACTTAAGGGGGCTGAATAATTTTGCACGCACCAATTTTTCAGTTTTTGATTTGTTAAAAAAGTTTGAAATATCCAATAAATGTCGTTCCACTTCATGATTGTGTCCCACTTGTTGTTGATTCTTCACAAAAATACAGTTTTATATCTTTATGTTTGAAGCCTGAAATGTGGCAAAAGGCACCCACCCACCCACCTAGTTCACCAACCCACCTACACTGTACCTACCTACCTACCTACCACCCCTACACCCTACCTACTCACCTACCTACCACCCCCACCCACCACCACCTACCACCCACCCTACCCTACCTACCACCTACCTACTAACACCTACCCACCTACCTACCTACCTACCCACTACCCTACACCTACTCTACCACCTACCTACTACCTACCTACCAACCCACCACCCACCTACCTACCTACCTACCACCCAAAAACCTACCCTACCTACCTACCTACCACTCACCACTCTACACACCACCCACCCACCCACCACCCACTACCACCAACCTACCCACACCTACCTACCTACCTACTACCTAACTCACCCACCCACCTACCTACCTACCTACCACCAACTCTACCACCTACCTACCTACACACCACCTACCACCACACTCCCACCTACCTACCCACCTACCTACCTACTACCAACTCTACACACCACCCACCTACTACCACCTACACCTACCCACCACTACCAACTCTACACACCTACCACCCACCTACCTACCTACCTACTACCTAACACCACCCACCCACCCACCTACCTACCCACTACCTACCTACCCCTACACCTACACACTACCCACCCACCTACCTACCTACCCACCACCAACACCCACACACCACCTACCCACCTACCCACCCACCCTACCCACCCACCTACCCACCCACCACCCACCCACACTACCTACCCACCTACCCACACACCCCACCCACCTACCCACCCACCTACCTACCTACCTACCTACACCCTACCTACCTACCTACCTACTACCACCTACACCTACCTACCTACCTACCTACCTACTACCACCTACCCTACCTACCTACCTACCACCTACCTACCCACTACCACCTACCCACCTACCCACCTAACCCACCACTACCCACCTCACCTACCCACCCACCTACACCACCTCCACACCTACCCACCTACCTACCTACCTACCTACCACCAACTCTACACACCACCTACCCACCTACCTACCTACCCACCCTACCTACCTACCACACCTACCTACCTACTACCCTACCTACCCTACCACCTACCTACCTACCTACCACCCTACACCTACCTACCTACCACTACCACCTACCTACCTACCTACACCTCTACACCCACCTACCCTACCTACCTACCTACCTACCCACCACCACCTACACCCACCCACCTACCTACCCACCAACCCACCACCACCCACCCACCCACTACCTACCCACCCTACCTACCCACTACACCTACACCTACCCACCTACCCTATCACCCTACCCACTCTACACCTACCTACCTACCTACACCTCTACACCCCACCTACCTACCTACCTACCCCTACTACTACCACCTACACCCTACCTACCCACCCACCACCTACCTACCCACCACCTCTACACCCCACCTACCTACCTACCTACCTACCTACCTACCTACTACCACTCTACCCTACCTACCTACCCACCCTACACCTACCTACCTACCTACCTACCTACCTACCACCCACACCCTACCTACCTACCCACCACCCTACCCACCACTACCACCCCACACCTACACCACCCACCACCTACCCCCCTACCTACCCACCTACCTACCTCTACACCCACCCACCTACCTAACCCACCCACCCACCACCCACCACACCCCACCACCACCACACCCCACCCACCCACCCACCACCCACCCTACACCCTACCCACCCACCTACACCCACCCTACACCACCCACCTACCTACCACACTACCACCTACCCTACACCCACCTACCCACCTACCTACCTACCTACCACCACCACCCTACACCCTACCTTTACCACCTACACCACCCTACACCCACCTACCACCACATCTACTACCACCCACACCCACCTACCTACCTAACCCTACCTCCTACCTACCTACCTACCTACCTACCTACCTACCACCTCTACACCCCTACCTACCACCCTACACCTACCTACCTACCTACCTACCTACCACCTCCACCTACCTACCTACCTACCACCTCCCACCACCACCCTTACCACCACCTCTACACCTACCTACCCACCTACCTACCTACCATCACTACACCCTACCTACCTACCTACCACCTACCTACCCACCTACCCACCTACCCACCTACCCACCACCTCTCACACCCTACCACCCTACCTCCACCACCTACCTACCACCTATCCTACCCACACCTCTACACCCTACACCTACCTACCTACCACCTCTACACCCTACCTACCTACCCACCACCTACCTACCACCACCTACCACTTACCTACCTACACCTACCCACCACCCACCCCACCTACCCACCTACCTACCCACCCCCACCTACCTACCCACTTACCACACCCACCTACCTACCCACCTACCCACCTACCCCCCACCTACCTACCTACCTACCTACCCACCTACCACCTCTACCTACCTACCCACTACCACCTACCCACCCACCCACCCACACCCCACCCTACCTACCTACCCACCTACCCACCCTACCCACCCACCTACCCTACCTACCTACCTACCTAACTCTACCCACCTACCCACCTACCTACCTCCACTACCTACCTACCTACCACCACCCACCTACCTACCTACCTACCTACCTACACCACTCTACCCACCTACCTACCTACCTACCTACCTACCACCACTCTACACCTACCTACACCACCTACCCACCTACACCACCTACCCACTTACTACCTACTACCACCTACCTACCTACCTACCTACCTACCTACACACCACCTACCCACTACTACCCACCCATACCCTACACCCACCCACCTACCTACCTACCTACTACTACCCACCTACCTACCTACCTACCTACCTACCTACTACACCCTACCCACCTACCACCACCCTACCTACCTACCTACCACCTACACCTACCTACCCACCTACCTACCTACCTACCTACCCACCTCCACCCACCACCTACCCCACCTATCCACACCTACCTACCTACCTACCACCACCTACCTACCTACCCACCTACACCCACCTACCTACCTACCACACCACCCACCATCCACTTACCCACCTACCCCTACCACCTACCTACCACCACCTACCTACACCCTACCTACCACCTACCCACCTACCCACTACCTACCTACCCACCTACACCTACCCACCTACCTACCTACCTACTACCACCTACACACTACCTACCTACCCACCTACCTACCACCTCTACACCCTACCTACCTACCCACCTATCTCTACCTACCACCCACACCCACCCACCTACCCACCCACCCACACCACCCACCCACCCACCCACCTACCCTACCCACACCCACCACCACCTACCACCTACCTACCTACACCACCACCCACCTACCCACCACCCACCCACCCACCCACCTACCCACCCACCCACCCACACACCACCCACCTACCCACCCACCACCTACCACCTCTACACCTACCTACCTACCTACCACCTCTACCCCCTACCCACCTACCACCTACCACCACCTCTACACCCTACCCACCTACCCACCTACCCACCACCTACCTACCACCCACACCTACCCACCTACCACCCACACCCCACTTACCACCCTACACCCACCACCTACCCACCTACCACCACCACCTACCTACCTACACCCCACCCACCACCTACCCACCACACCACCACCCCTACACCTACCTATCCACCACCTACCTACCACACCTACACCCTACCCACCTACCACCTACCTACTACACCCACACACCCCACCCACCACCTACCCACCACCCACCTACATACCTACCTACCACTCCACCCTACCCACCTACCTACCCACCTACCACCACCCTACACCCTACCCACCCACCTACCCACCTACCTACCTACCTACCTACCTACCACCACCCCAACCCTACCCACCTACCCACCTACCCACCTCTACACCCTACCCACCTACCCACCTACCACCTCTACACCCACCTACCTACCTACCACCTACCCTACCACCTACCTACCTACCACCTCTACACCCACCTACCTACCTACCACCAACTCACACACTACCCACCTACCTACCCACCACTTACTACTACCTCTACACACTACCCACCTACTTTCCTATCTACCTACCTACTCACCACCTCTACACCCTACCCCCCACCTACCTACCTACCAACCTACACACCACCCACCCACCCACCTACCTACTACCACCCTACACCCTACCCACCTACCCACCTACCTACTTACCACCACCCACCTACCCACTACCTACCACCACCTACCCACCCACCCCTACCTACCTACCACCTACCCACCTACCCACCCACCCACCTACCACACTACACCCTACCTACCCACCCACCTACACTTACCTACCCACCCTACACCCCTACCTACCTACCTACCTACCACCACCTACCTACCTACCCACCTACCACCACCTACACCCTACCCACCTACCTACCCACCTACCACCTCACCCACCCACCTACCTACCTACCCACCTACCACCTACCTACCACCCACCTACCTACCACCTCTACCCACCCTACCTACCTACCTACCTACCACCTCTACCCACCTACCACCTACCACCTCTACACCTACCTACCTACCACCACCTCTACACCCTTACCCACCTACCCACCTACCCACCACCTACCCACACCCTACCTACCTACCTACCTACCACCAACTCTACACACCACCCACCTACCTACCTACCTACTTACTACTAACTCTACACACTACCTACCTACTTTCCTATCCACCTACCTACCTACCACCTACCTACCCTACCTACCTACCTACCTACTACCAACTCTACACCCACTTACCTACCTACCTACCTACCTACCCACCTACCCACCACCCTACCTACCCACCACCCTACCCACCCACCACCTACCACCCTACCCACCTACCCACCACCACCTACCTACCACCACCCACCTACCTACCACCTCTACACCACCTACCTACCTACCTACCACCTCTACCTACCCTACCTACCTTCACACCTCACCCTACCTACTACCACCACCCCCACACACCACCCACCTACCTACCTACCTACCTACCCACCTACCTACCTCCCTACCTACCACCAACTCACACCCTACCTACCTACCACCAACCTACACCCTACCTACCTACCCACCACCTCTACACACTACCCACCTACCTACCTACCTACCACCTACCACTACACACTACCCTACCTACTACCACCCTACCCCACCTACCTACCCACCTACCCACCTACCCACCTACCTACCACCTACCCACCTACCTACCACCTATCTAACTACCACTACCTACCCATACCTACCTACCACCTACCACCACCACTACACCCTACCTACCTACTACCACCTACTACACCCCACCCACCTACCCACCCACCTACCTACTACCACCTCTACCCACCCTACCCACCACCTACTACCACCTCTACACCCTACCTACCTACCACCTACCTACCTACACCACCCACACCCCACCCACCCACCTACCTACCACCACCCTCTACCTACCTACCCACCTACCCACCACCTACCACCTACCCACCTACCCACTACCACCCTACACCCCACCACCTACCCACCTACCCACCACCCTACCTACCTACCTACCTACCACCTCTACACCCTACCTACCTACCACCTCTACACCCTACCTACCTACCCACCTCTACACCCTACCTACCTACCTACCACCTCTACACCTACCTACCTACCTACCTACCACCTCTACACCCTACCTACCTACCTACCTACCTACCACCAACTCTACACACTACCTACCTACCTACCTACCTACTTACTACTAACTCTACACACTACCTACCTACTTTCCTATCTACCTACCTACTACCACCTCTACACCCTACCTACCTACCTACTACCAACTCTACACACTACCTACCTACCTACCTACCTACTACCACCCTCTTCACACCTACCCACCCACCCACCCTACCTACCCACCCACTTACCACCCACCACCCACCTACCCACCTACCTACCCACCTACCACCTCTACACCCTACCTACCTACCTACCTACCACCTACTACACCCTACCCACCTACTACCACCTCTACACCCCACCCACCTACCCACCTACCTACCTATCCACACCACCCTACACACCTACCTACCTACCTACCTACCTCCCTACCTACCACCAACTCTACACCCTACCTACCTACCACCAACTCTACACCCTACCTACCTACCTACCACCTCTACACACTACCTACCTACCTACCTACCTACCTACCTACCTACCTACCTACCTACCACCACCTCTACACACTACCTACCTACTACCACCTCTACACCCTACCTACCTACCTACCTACCTACCTACCTACCTACCTACCTACTACCACCTCTACACCCTACCTACCTACCTACTACCACCTCTACACCCTACCTACCTACCTACCTACCTACTACCACCTCTACACCCTACCTACCTACCTACTACCACCTCTACACCCTACCTACCTACCTACCTACCTACCTACCACCACCCTACACACACCCCACCCACCCACCTACCACCACCTACCCACCCCACACCTACCCACCCACCTACCTACCTACCACCACCTCCACCCCACCCACCTACCCACCTACCTACCACCTCACACCCTACCTACCTACCTACCACCACTCTACACCCTACCTACCTACCACCACCCTACACCCACCACCTACCTACCTACCTACTACCACCTCTACACCCTTCCTACCTACCACCTACCTACCTACTACCACCTCTACACCCTACCACCTACCTACTCCACTCTACACCCCCTACCACCTACCTACCTACCACCACCTCTACACCCTACCCACCTACCTACCTACCACCACCTCTACACCCTACCTACCCACCTACCTACCTACCTACCCACCTACCTACCACCACCTACACCCACCCACCTACCCACCCACCACCTACTACCACCTACCTACCCCACCCACCCACCCACCCACCACCCACCACCCACCACCACCCCACACCCCACCCACCCACCCACCCACCCACCCACCCACCCACCCACCCACCCACCCACCCACCCACCTCCCACCACCACCCCACACACCACCCACCCACCCACCTACCCACCCACCCACCACCACCCCACACCCCACCCACCCACCACCCACCCACCCCACCCATCTACACCCACCACCACCACCCCACCTACCCACCTACCTACTACCAACTCACACACCACCCACCTACCCACCCACCTACTACCACCTCTACACCCTACCTTCCTACCTACCTACCTACCACCTCTACACCCTCTACCTACCTACCTACCTACCTACCTACCTACCTACCTACCCTACCTACCTACCACCTCTACACCCTACCTACCTACCTACCTACCTACCACCTCTACACCCTACCTACCTACTACCACCTCTACCACCTACCACCTACCTACCTACCTACCTACCAACCTATTTCCACCTCTACACCCTACCTACCTACCTACCTACCTACCACCACCTCTACACCCTACCTACCTACCTACCACCTACCTACCTACCTACTACCACCTCTACACCCTACCTACCTACTACCACCTCTACACCCCTACCTACCTACCTACCTACCTACCTACCACCACCTCTACACCCCTACCTACCTACCACCACCTCTACACCCTACCTACCTACCTACCTACCACCTCTACACCCTACCTACCTACCTACCTACCTACTACCACCTCTACACCCTACCTACCTACTACCACCTCTACACCCTACCTACCTACCTACCTACTACCACCTCTACACCCTACCTACCTACCTACCTACCTACCTACCCACTACCTACCTACCTACCACCTCTACACCCTACCTACCTACCTACCTACTACCACCTCTACACCCTACCTACCTACCTACCTACCACCTCTACACCTCTACTACCTACCTACCTACCACCACCTCTACACCCTACCTACCTACCTACCTACCTACCACCTCTACACCCTACCTACCTACCTACCTACCTACCTACTCCACCTCTACACCCTACCTACCTACCTACCTACTACCACCTCTACACCCTACCTACCTACCTACCTACCACCACCTCTACACCCTACCTACCTACCTACCTACCTACCTACCTACCTACCACCTACCTACCTACCTACCTACTACCACCTCTACACCCTACCTACCTACCTACCTACCTACCTACCTACCCTACCTACCTACTACCACCTCTACACCCTACCTACCTACCTACCTACCTACCTACTACCACCACCTCTACACACCTACCTACCTACCTACCTACCTACCTACCTACCTACCTACTACCACCTCTACACCCTACCTACCTACCTACCTACCTACCTACCTTACTGAGGGGACCTCACGCTGACGTCTGGGTTGTCTCTGGCCAGTCATACCGGAGCAGCGCGGGCCGCTGTAGACAACCTAACTAAGACTCTGGCCATCGAATGGGCGGTGTCTGGAGTCAGAGTCAACGCCATAGCACCGGTACGTACGTGTGTGTGACAGTATGACTGACCTGAAGACTTGTTTGCTCCCCAAGCTCTCAAAGCCTTATCTTAAGCTCAGTGGGCTAACCCAGTCTTATGGTACCTAGCCACAGAAGCCCCCGGGTTTCAAGCCAGTCACTCTGTCACCTCTTCCAGGGAACCATCATCTCCAAGACAGCCGTTGAGAACTATAAGGAGTTTGGACCGACACTGTTTAAGATGTCTATTCCCTTCAGCCCTGCTAAAAGACTGGGAGTCCCAGAGGAGGTACGTCATTTACACATTACAGAGTTACACATCAGCACAGTGCTTCAGACCGCTCTCTCTCTCTCTCTCTCTCTCTCTCTCTCTCTCTGTGTACTGACGGTCTCTCTCTCTCTCTCTCTGTGTACTGACGGTCTCTCTCTCTCTCTCTCTCTGTGTACTGACGGTCTCTCTCTCTCTCTCTCTCTCTGTGTACTGACGGTCTCTCCCTCTCTCCCTCTCTCTGTGTACTGACGGTCTCTCTCTCTCCCTCTCTCTGTGTACTGACGGTCTCTCCCTCTCTCTCTCCCCCTCTCTCTCTCTCTCTCTCTCTGTGTGTTCTGACGGTCTCTCTATCCCTCTGTGTTCTGACGGTCTCTCCCTCTCTCTCTCTCTTTGTGTTCTGACGGTCTCTCCCTCTCTCTCTCTCTCTCAGATATCTCCAGCAGTGTGCTTCCTCCTGTCTCCTGGTGCTTCTTATATCTCTGGAGCCACTCTGAGGGTGGACGCTGGACAGAGTCTTTACCACTCTATGTGGGAAATACCAGGTAGGTACAAACACACCCAGTTACTCACTTTATACACGTGAGGTTATAACCTCCCTCTCGTGCGGTTAGATCACAGTGCGTGGCCTGCGGCCCCAGAGGGAGAGAATCTGGACACTCTGAAGGAGCTGCTGAAACCCAAGGCCAGGCTCTAACTATCACTATGGAAACAAGGTCATCGCTACGGAAACAACCCAGCACCGCGGTGACCAGCCCATGGCAACGGACGGACGGACGCGTGTATGATTGTAGACAGACAGATGTTTAGAGAATTGTTTTTGATAACGCTGATCAGAATGCTATCAATATGAATTAATGGAAGGATTAGTGTCACTATAGAGGCTGACCTCTACATCTGTCTCCTCTCGTCCTGTCAGCCTGACCTTGTGACCCTGTATCGCCCTGTGACCCTGTATCACCCTGTGTGACCCTGTATCGCCTTGCGTGACCCTGTATCACCCTGTGACCCTGACCCTGTGACCCTGTATCACCCTGCGTGACCCTGTGTGACCCTGTATCACCCTGTGTGACCCTGTGTGACCCTGTATCACCCTGTGTGACCCTGTGTGACCCTGTATCACCCTGTGTGACCCTGTGTGACCCTGTATCGCCCTGTGTGACCCTGTATCACCCTGTGTGACCCTGTATCACCCTGTGTGACCCTGTATCGCCCTGTGTGACCCTGTATCACCCTGTGACCCTGTATCACCCTGTGACCCTGTATCGCCCTGTGTGACCCTGTATCGCCCTGTGTGACCCTGTATCGCCCTGCGTGACCCTGTATCGCCCTGCGTGACCCTGTATCGCCCTGCGTGACCCTGTATCGCCCTGCGTGACCCTGTATCGCCCTGCGTGACCCTGTATCGCCCTGCGTGACCCTGTATCACCGTGACCCTGTATCGCCCTGCGTGACCCTGTATCGCCCTGTGTGACCCTGTATCGCCCTGCGACCCTGTATCGCTCTGCGACCCTGTATCGCCCTGCGTGACCCTGTATCGCCCTGCGTGACCCTGTATCGCCCTGCGTGACCCTGTATCGCCCTGCGTGACTCTGTATCGCCCTGCGTGACCCTGTATCGCCCTGCGTGACCCTGTATCGCCCTGCGTGACCCTGTATCGCCCTGCATCACCCTGTGACCCTGTATCACCCGTATCGCCCTGTGTGACCCTGTATCACCCTGTGTGACCCTGTATCGCCCTGTATCACCCTGTGACCCTGTATCACCCTGTGTGACCCTGTATCACCCTGTGTGACCCTGTATCGCCCTGTGACCCTGTGACCCTGTATCACCCTGCGTGACCCTGTATCACCCTGCGTGACCCTGTATCGCCCTGCGTGACCCTGTATCGCCCTGCGTGACCCTGTATCGCCCTGCGTGACCCTGTATCGCCCTGCGTGACCCTGTATCGCCCTGCGTGACCCTGTATCGCCCTGTATCACCCTGTGACCCTGTATCGCCCTGCGTGACCCTGTATCGCCCTGCGTGACCCTGTATCGCCCTGCGTGACCCTGTATCGCCCTGCGTGACCCTGTATCACCCTGCGTGACCCTGTATCGCCCTGCGTGACCCTGTATCACCCTGCGTGACCCTGTATCACCCTGCGTGACCCTGTATCACCCTGCGTGACCCTGTATCACCCTGCGTGACCCTGTATCACCCTGCGTGACCCTGTATCGCCCTGCGTGACCCTGTATCACCCTGTATCGCCCTGTATCACCCTGCGTGACCCTGTATCGCCCTGCGTGACCCTGTATCGCCCTGTGTGACCCTGTATCGCCCTGCGTGACCCTGTATCGCCCTGCGTGACCCTGTATCGCCCTGCGTGACCCTGTATCACCCTGCGTGACCCTGTATCGCCCTGCGTGACCCTGTATCGCCCTGCGTGACCCTGTATCGCCCTGCGTGACCCTGTATCGCCCTGCGTGACCCTGTATCACCCTGTATCGCCCTGTATCACCCTGCGTGACCCTGTATCACCCTGTATCACCCTGCGTGACCCTGTATCGCCCTGTGTGACCCTGTATCGCCCTGCGTGACCCTGTATCACCCTGTATCGCCCTGTGTGACCCTGTATCGCCCTGTGTGACCCTGTATCGCCCTGTGACCCTGTATCGCCCTGTGTGACCCTGTATCGCCCTGTGTGACCCTGTGACCCTGTATCGCCCTGTGTGACCCTGTATCACCATGTGACCCTGTATCGCCCTGTGTGACCCTGTATCACCCTGTATCGCCCTGCGTGACCCTGTATCGCCCTGCGTGACCCTGTATCGCCCTGCGTGACCCTGTATCGCCCTGCGTGACCCTGTATCGCCCTGTGACCCTGTATCACCCTGTATCACCCTGTATCACCCTGTGACCCTGTATCACCCTGTGACCCTGTATCACCCTGTGACCCTGTATCACCCTGTGACCCTGTATCACCCTGTATCACCCTGTATCACCCTGTGACCCTGTATCACCCTGTGACCCTGTATCACCCTGTGTCACCCTGTATCACCCTGTGACCCTGTATCACCTTGTGTCACCCTGTGACCCTGTGTGACCCTGTATCACCCTGTATCACCCTGTGACCCTGTATCACCCTGTGACCCTGTATCGCCCTGTGTGACCCTGTATCGCCCTGTGACCCTGTGTGACCCTGTATCGCCCTGTATGACCCTGTATCACCCTGTATCACCCTGTGTGACCCTGTATCGCCCTGTGTGACCCTGTATCGCCCTGTGTGACCCTGTATCGCCCTGTGTGACCCTGTATCACCCTGTGACCCTGTATCGCCCTGTGTGACCCTGTATCACCCTGTGACCCTGTATCGCCCTGTGTGACCCTGTATCACCCTGTGACCCTGTATCGCCCTGTGTGACCCTGTATCGACCTGTGTGACCCTGTATCGCCCTGTGTGACCCTGTATCGCCCTGTGTGACCCTGTATCGCCCTGTATCACCCTGTGACCCTGTATCACCCTGTGTGACCCTGTATCGCCCTGTGACGCCCTGTGTGACCCTGTATCGCCCTGTGTGACCCTGTATCGCCCTGTGACCCTGTATCGCCCTGTGTCCCTGTATCGCCCTGTGACCCTGTATCGCCCTGTGACCTTGTATCACCCTGTGACCTTGTATAACCCTGTGTGACCCTGTATCACCCCGTGTGACCCCGTGTGACCCTGTATCACCCTGTGTGACCCTGTATCACCCCGTGTGACCCTGTATCACCCTGTGTGACCCTGTATCACCCCGTGTGACCCTGTATCACCCCGTGTGACCCTGTATCACCCCGTGTGACCCTGTATCACCCTGTGTGACCCTGTATCACCCCGTGTGACCCTGTATCACCCCGTGTGACCCTGTATCACCCCGTGTGACCCCGTGTGACCCTGTATCACCCCGTGTGACCCTGTATCACCCTGTGACCTTGTATCACCCTGTGTGACCCTGTATCACCCCGTGTGACCCTGTATCACCCCGTGTGACCCTGTGTGACCCTGTATCACCCCGTGTGACCCTGTATCACCCCGTGTGACCCTGTGTGACCCCGTGTGACCCCGTGTGACCCTGTATCACCCCGTGTGACCCTGTGTGACCCTGTATCACCCCGTGTGACCCTGTGTGACCCTGTATCGCCCTGTGTGACCCTGTGTCTCATGTACTGTACATAATTGTAGATAATTCAGGTATTATTAACATGGTAATAGGCCTGTGTGACCCTGTATCACCCTGTGTGACCCTGTGTGACCCTGTGTCTGTACGTAGATAATTCAGGTATTATTAACATGGTAATAGGCCTGTATCACCCTGTGTGACCCTGTGTCTGTACGTAGATAATTCAGGTATTATTAACATGGTAATAGGCCTGTGTGACCCTGTGTCTGTACGTAGATAATTCAGGTATTATTAACATGGTAATAGGCCTATGTGACCCTGTGTGACCCTGTGTGACCCTGTGTACGTAGATAATTCAGGTATTATTAACATGGTAATAGGCCTGTGTGACCCTGTATCACCCTGTGTGACCCTGTGTCTGTACGTAGATAATTCAGGTATTATTAACATGGTAATAGGCCTGTGTGACCCTGTATCACCCTGTGTGACCCTGTGTCTGTACGTAGATAATTCAGGTATTATTAACATGGTAATAGGCCTATGTGACCCTGTGTGACCCTGTGTGACCCTGTGTACGTAGATAATTCAGGTATTATTAACATGGTAATAGGCCTGTGTGACCCTGTGTACGTAGATAATTCAGGTATTATTAACATGGTAATAGGCCTGTATCACCCTGTGTGACCCTGTGTGACCCTGTGTCTGTACGTAGATAATTCAGGTATTATTAACATGGTAATAGGCCTGTATCACCCTGTGTGACCCTGTATCACCCTGTGTGACCCTGTATCACCCTGTGTGACCCTGTGAGACCCTGTGTGACCCTGTGTCTGTACGTAGATAATTCAGGTATTATTAACATGGTAATAGGCCTGTATCACCCTGTATCACCCTGTGTGACCCTGTATCGCCCTGTGTGACCCTGTGTGACCCTGTATCACCCCGTGTGACCCTGTATCACCCCGTGTGACCCTGTATCACCCTGTGTGACCCTGTGTCTGTACGTAGATAATTCAGGGCCTATGTGACAATTCTCCTGATTATTGGCCCGTGCCGTTGAATATGAACCATAATGTTTTCACTAACTCGTCTCATAAAGAAACAGCTCTGCCTTACAATAAACACCCTTTACATTGTACTGACTTGTCCCTCAGATCTGACCGGGTCTGTGGTTCTGACCGGGTCTGTGGTTCTGACTGGGTCTGTGGTTCTGACCGGGGCTGTGGTTCTGACCAGGTCTATGGTTCTGACTGGGGCTGTGGTTCTGACTGGGGCTGTGGTTCTGACCGGGTCTATGGTTCTGACTGGGGCTGTGGTTCTGACCAGGTCTATGGTTCTGACTGGGGCTGTGGTTCTGACCAGGTCTGTGGTTCTGACTGGGGCTGTGGTTCTGACTGGGGCTGTGGATCTGACCGGGGCTGTGGATCTGACCAGGTCTGTGGTTCTGACTGGGGCTGTGGTTCTGACCGGGTCTGTGGTTCTGACTGGGTCTGTGGTTCTGACTAGGGCTGTCATGATTCACCAATACGAATCAGTCCCCGATTTAAAAGGTGCATCAGTCCACGGACCCCAATGCGATCCAAATATATCATGCATTGGTCAGAAAACCCATTCAAACGTTACGAATTGCCGGTCCACAATTTTTTGTTGTTGCTCATATTACATTACATTACATACATTATATTATTTGACATTACTTACATTACATTATATTCATTATATTACATATTACATTACATTATATTCATTATATTACATTATATACATTATATTCATTATATTACATATTACATTACATTATATTCATTATATTACATTATATTCATTATATTACATTATATTACATTATATACATTATATTACATTACGTTATATTCATTACATTACATTATATTCATTACATTACATTATATTCATTATATTACATTATATTACATTATATACATTATATTACATTACGTTATATTCATTATATTACATTCATTACATTACATTATATTCTACTTTCTGAAAATACAGATGCATCCTTTTCTTCGTGTTGCTGACGATCATCTACTAGTGATTTTACACGCCGAACAACCCCAGGCAACATCAGTTGTCTAGTCAAACTCACTACTAGTGATTTTACACGCCGAACAACCCCAGGCAACATCAGTTGTCTAGTCAAACGCACAAGTTCACGTTCTGACCAACGCCAGGTAGGTGGTCTGTTCCTGGTCAATCACATCCGCCCCGGTGGAGGCCGTGAGGGGATGACGGCTCTGGTCAATCACATCCGCCCCGGTGGAGGCCGTGAAGGGATGACGGCTCTGGTCAATCACATCCGCCCCGGTAGAGGCCGTGAGGGGATGACGGCTCTGGTCAATCACATCCGCCCCGGTGGAGGCCGTGAGGGGATGACGGCTCTGGTCAATCACATCCGCCCCGGTGGAGGCCGTGAGGGGATGACGGCTCTGGTCAATCACATCCGCCCCGGTGGAGGCCGTGAGGGGATGACGGCTCTGGTCAATCACATCCGCCCCGGTGGAGGCCGTGAGGGGATGACGGCTCTGGTCAATCACATCCGCCCCGGTGGAGGCCGTGAGGGGATGACGGCTCTGGTCAATCACATCCGCCCCGGTAGAGGCCGTGAGGGGATGACGGCTCATGATAATGGCGGTAAAAGAGCTAATGGAATGCAACCCTTTTGTTTTGATGTATTTGATACCATTCCACTGATTCCACTCCAGGCATTACCACGAGCCTGTCCTCCCCAATTAAGGTGCCACCAGCCTCCTCAGCATACAAATGGCTCGGGTGATATGAGGCTTTATTAGTTGAGTAAAGACCTATGTAAATTGCTAGGTAATTATCTATGTGTTTTACCAGAATAAAAGCAGGCCTAAACTACCTGAGAAAACTCTGGTCTTTTCCTGCTGAATGGGATTTACGACACATTTGATTTGGATGGTTTGGTTTTGGTAGTTTTGCTTTGAACAAACAGTGTATATGGTCATTTTTAAATATACTAAATATTAAATGACTAAATACTAAATAAAACCTCATAGCGAAGACACAGTCACTTTTGCGAGCTGCAATTGCATGGCCGAAGATAATCACACTAAAACGTTCCCGAACTGTCAAATTATTTGGTTTTGAGATGGGGATGAAATCGAATGTTGTGCTATATATTCATTTTCTATGTCATAGCTAATTAAAACGATAAATATTGATTCATTAGCAGCTCAAACATTTAATCTGCAAAAATGACAAGTTAATTAGTGGGTGATGGTGATTTCACAAACATAGTAGGGGGAAAAAAACAGGCTACACCCCCCCCCCCCCTAGTGGGGTGGTAGAGGTCTCGTCTCCCTTATGGCTCTAATCTGGTAGTGGGGTGGTAGAGGTCTCGTCTCCCTTATGGCTCTAATCTGGTAGTGGGGTGTCGGAGGCCTCGTCTCCCTTATGGCTCTAATCTGGTAGTGGGGTGGTAGAGGTCTCGTCTCCCTTATGGCTCTAATCTGGTAGTGGGGTGGTAGAGGTCTTGTCTCCCTTATGGCTCTAATCTGGTAGTGGGGTGTCGGAGGCCTCGTCTCCCTTATGGCTCTAATCTGGTAGTGGGGTGGTGGAGGTCTTGTCTCCCTTATGGCTCTAATCTGGTAGTGGGGTGGTAGAGGTCTTGTCTCCCTTATGGCTCTAATCTGGTAGTGGGGTGGTAGAGGTCTTGTCTCCCTTATGACTCTAATCTGGTAGTGGGGTGGTAGAGGTCTTGTCTCCCTTATGGCTCTAATCTGGTAGTGGGGTGGTGGAGGCCTCGTCTCCTTTATGGCTCAGCTCAGGTGCCTACATAGTACATACATCATTTACACACTCACAAGCCCATAGTAAATATACCGTAGACATACATGTTACATCTCTCTCTCACACAGTCATTTCAGAGGCCCAGATCATGAGTTCTATCAGCAGCAGTCATTTAGAATGCACCGTTTAATGTTTGTAATGTGTGGCCTCCCCGTTTTAGTGCTAGAGGCGTCACTACAGACTCCCTGGTTCAGCGGTCTAAGGCACTGCGTTTTAGTGCTAGAGGCGTCACTACAGACTCCCTGGTTCAGCGGTCTAAGGCACTGCGTTTTAGTGCTAGAGGCGTCACTACAGACTCCCTGGTTCAGCGGTCGAAGGCACTGCGTTTTAGTGCTAGAGGCGTCACTACAGACTCCCTGGTTCAGCGGTCGAAGGCACTGCGTTTTAGTGCTAGAGGCGTCACTACAGACTCGCTGGTTCAGCGGTCTAAGGCACTGCGTTTTAGTGCTAGAGGCGTCACTACAGACTCCCTGGTTCAGCGGTCTAAGGCACTGCGTTTTAGTGCTAGAGGCGTCACTACAGACTCCCTGGTTCAGCGGTCGAAGGCACTGCGTTTTAGTGGTTCGAATGACAGCCTCCCTGGTTCGAATCCAGGCGGTATCACAACCGGCCGTGATTGGGAGTCCCATAGGGTTGCGCACAATTGGGCTCAGCATTGTCCGGGGTAGGCTGTCATTGTAAATAAGAATCTGTTCTTAACTGACTTGCCTAGTTAAATAAATATAACATATGTTAATGCATCGATTCGTCCCCTAATCAAACTGAACCGCTTCAAACTAAAATGTATCGTTCCCGTATCGTCTTGAAAGGGAATGTACATCCCTAGTTCTGTCCAGACTATGGTTCTGACCGACAAATACACTGGATTGTTTGCGCTCCGACAAAATACGTACTAAGTGTGGTCTCTTTCGTGTACCGTAGCAGTGCCGTACATCAGATGCAATTGTCGAAGTGCTTCATCCACAACAGAGGTCACAAACAGACAGGTACAACCGTTACGCGTTTATACTATTACAAAAACATGAAATAAAACGTAAGTGTTTGATATATAAATATGTTGTACTACTGAAGACTTAGATTTAATTGTTTCATGGTTAAATGTGTCATTGCTGCTTCCCGAGGTCCTCTGCTAATGTTAAAAGCAGGCTAACTAGCTTGCTAGCTCCCTAGTCGGTAGGCTGTGCTAGTTATCTAGCTAACCACAGTACAATCCAAGAGTATCTGATCATGGAAACCTAACATCTCTATGGTACTATGAAATATTCTTACAATCTGTGGTGTGTCCTGTATGCTTTCATCAACTAATTTAGCTAGCTAGTTCCACAACTCAACCCCCCCCCCCCCTGACGCTGTGTGTTAGGATGGGAGGAGACCACGGCAGTAAATTAAACCTGCCAGACTCGAAGCAGTGGCAGGTCGAGGGAACGCCTCTGGAGTTCACACGGCAGAGGCTGGCAGCTAGAGGACTGAAGGACCCATGGGCACGGTGAGAGAGAGGGAGATCGTTGCATTAAAGATGTGTACATCTACAGTGCCTTCGGAAAGGATTCAGACCCTTTGACTTTTTCCACATTTTGTTAAATTACAACCTTGTTCTAAAATGGATTTTAAAAATATATAAAACCCCCCCCAGCAATCTACACACAATAACCCATAATGACAGCGAAAACAGGGTTTGAGAAATGTTTGTAAATTCATTAAAAATAGAAAAATGGATACCTTACTTACATAAGTATTCAGAACTTTTGCTATTGCTACTTTTGCTATCAGGCCTAAATGATAGTGGCCAGAAGGAAGCCACTCCTTAGTAAAAGGCACATGACAGCCCACTTGGGGTTTGCCAAAATGCACCTAAAGGACTCTTGGACCATGAGGAACAAGATTCTCTGGTCTGATGAGACCAAGATTGAACTCTTTGGTCTGATTGGCAGGCGTCACATCTAGAGGAAACCTGACACCATCCCTACGGTGCAGCATGGTTGTGGCAGCATCATACTGTGGGGATGTTTTCCAGAGGCAGGGGCTGAGAGACTAGTCAGGATCGAGGCAAAGATGAACAGAGCCAAGTGTAGAGATCCTCGATGAAAACCTGCTCAGGACCTCAGACTGGGGCGAAGGTTCACCTTCCAACAGAACTACAACCCTAAGCACACAGCCAAGACAACCCAGGATTGGCTTCGAGACAAGTCTCTGAATGTCCTTGCGTGGCCCAGCCAGAGCCTGGACTTGGAGAGACCTGGAGAGAGCTGAAAATAGCTGTGTAGCGACGCTCCCCATCTAACCTGACAGAGCTTGAGAGGATCTGCAGAGAAGAATGGGAGAAACTCAAATACAGGTGTGTCAAGCTTGTAGCTTCATACCCAAGAAGACTTGAGGCTGTAAGTACTGCCAAAGATGCTTCAGCAAAGTACTGAGTAAAGGGTTTGAATACTTATGTAAATGTAATATTTCAGTTTATTTTTTAAATACATTTGCAAAAATGTCAAAAAAAAAAGTTGTTTTGTCATTACGGGGTATTGTGTAGATTGCTGGGGGGGGGTTATATATATTTTTAAATACATCACGGGGTATCGTGGCGTCATTACGGGGTATTGTGGCGTCATTACGGGGTACCGTGGCGCCATTACGGGGTACCGTGACGCCATTACGGGGTACCGTGACGTCATTACGGGGTACCGTGTGTAGATTGTGGGAAAAGTCAAGCGGTCTGAATACTTTCCGAAGGCTCTGTGTGATACTGATGTTTCTCTCTCCCACAGTAACGAGGTGTGGAGGTACGTGGGAGGCTTCAGTCGTCCTGTATCCCTGGGAGACGTGATGCTGAGGGGCTTTAAATGGGGCTTTGCTGCCTTCGCTGTGGCTCTGACTGTAGAGTACGCTCTCTTCCCCCCAAAGAAGTCTGACCACTGACCTTTAACCCCAGAACACGACCGTATCAGATGTTTTTTCTGTAATAATAAATGTTGAGTGTTTTCATCCACTAAATGGGCTGGTTGTGTTGGTGTGGTTGGTAATGGTATTACTCTCCCTGCTATACAACTCTGACACTGAAAAAGGCACACAACCAGGGTTTCTATGTTTGCAGTGTTCCTGTAAATTAGGCTACTTTGAAAACAAAATATATTGGTTGCAGGTTTTTGGGCTACTTCTAAATTGCACTGCGGCCACCATCTATTCATTTTACTGTGAGGCAGGCTGTTGCTGAACAACTGGTAGGATGGAGGGGGATGTGCTGTTGCTGAGCGACTGGTGGGATGGAGGGGGATGTGCTGTTGCTGAGCGACTGGTGGGATGGAGGGGGATGTGCTGTTGCTGAGCGACTGGTAGGATGGAGGGGGATGTGCTGTTGCTGAGCGACTGGTGGGATGGAGGGGGATGTGCTGTTGCTGAGCGACTGGTGGGATGGAGGGGGATGTGCTGTTGCTGAGCGACTGGTGGGATGGAGGGGGATGTGCTGTTGCTGAGCGACTGGTGGGATGGAGGGGGATGTGCTGTTGCTGAGCGACTGGTGGGATGGAGGGGGATGTGCTGTTGCTGAGCGACTGGTGGGATGGAGGGGGATGTGTTGAGAGAGTACTGCCGACGAGTCACTTGAGTGAGAGGAGAGGAGCATGTCAGGACAAGTGATGTGAGAACAAGGTAATATGGAGACACCTATTGGATAAATGTGGCTACTGGAGAACTTATTTGTATTGCTTTTAATCTTTTTAAATGAATTTCTTATTAACACTTTGTTCTAGCTAGCTATCAAGTAAACACAATGATAATGTGCTTTTGGTTCCATTGCTGAAAACATATCTATTTTCGTATTGATTTGTCCGTGCCATTTGACTTTGCACACAAGGTCAGAACGGCATATTGACTGCATGACAACTCATGTATGAAGAACATTATGTAGATTCAACTTGCTGCAAATTTATTTGGGGGTGATAGTTTTTAGGCCTTGTGGGGGATAGTTTTTAGGCCTTGTGGGTGATAGTTTTTAGGCCTTGTGGGGGATAGTTTTTTGGCCTTGTGGGTGATAGTTTTTAGGCCTTGTGGGGGATAGTTTTTAGGCCTTGTGGGGGATAGTTTTTAGGCCTTGTGGGTGATAGTCTAGGCCTTGTGGGGGATAGTTAGGCCTTGTGGGTTGGTCATTGCGCAAAATGTTTTACTCTGCACAGTTCAGCTTTCACCGTCTTGATTTCCTTAACACAGCTGCTCATTAGTCAAAATGTTTCACAACCCAAATTCGGCCAGGTCCCTCAAATGTTTGACCGTTTAGTTCCCTTATTCTCAGAGACTCTGTTGCTGTTTCACTCCGTTTACTCTACTGAAGCAGACCCAGGTGTGCTGGTGGTGGAATAGAACAAGTGGAATGGCTGGGAATCCTCTAGGAAATACTGGTATACACTTTTTATACACCCATTTTCTGAAATGGAAAGTTAAAGGAGATTCATGTTGTGGCTCTGCTCTCACGGTCAGTCCCGCTTCCTCTTCCTGGTTGTTAACCTCGACAAGCACTTTGCCGTCAACAGGACAACGACCATCACCACCAGGCCGTCCAGGCTGTGGTACTGCAACCTGGATTGTAATCAATACGTTTTGCAACAGAAAGCATTTACTCCAAGTTTCTATTGAACAAATCCAGGTAGGTCATTTGGTTTGGTTGTCAAACACTTTCCGTAATGATTCCACCCAGTTGACGTCCTGGGTTGGGGCTCAGATGGCCCGCCCCGTGGGAACAGTGTGACACACCCCCTCCTACAGGCCATGGGTCCCACTGGGTCAAGAAGGCCCTCACACTGGTGAGCTAACACAAACATGATCAGACACACATGACCAGACACACACATGACTTAAATGTGTATCCAAACTTTTGACTGGTACTGTACATACGGGGGGAACCACTGGTACTGTACATACGGGGGGAACCACTGGTACTGTACATACGGGGGGAACCACTGCTCTGGAGTATGGGCTGTGGAATTTGATTGAGACCACACTAGAACCACTTGATATTGCTGCCTAGCAGACAATCATGGATGAAGGGCCTCATCGGGCACACACATACACACACACACACACAAAATACTAAAATAAGCAACTAATTCTCAAACTCCGAGCAATAGGACTAAACCCTCCCCTGGAATAAAAAAGACCCCAAACTAAACCCTCCCCTGGAATAAAAGAGACCCCAAACTAAACCCTCCCCTGGAATAAAAAAAGACCCCAAACTAAACCCTCCCCTGGAATAAAAAAAGACCCCAAACTAAACCCTCCCCTGGAATAAAAAAGACCCCAAACTAAACCCTCCCCTGGAATAAAAAAAGACCCCAAACTAAACCCTCCCCTGGAATAAAAAAAGACCCCAAACTAAACCCTCCCCTGGAATAAAAAAAGACCCCAAACTAAATATATATAATATATATATATAGCAGCCTGTTATGGTTTATATATATATATATTATATAGCAGCCTGTTATGGTTTATATATTATTATTATATATATATATATAGCAGCCTGTTATGGTTCTGAATAAGTTTCAGCATATATATTCCACATAACTACTAAACTACATATATATTCCACATGACTACTAAACTACATATATATTCCACATGACTACTAAACTACATATATATTCCACATGACTACTACTACACTACGTTTATATATATATATTCCACAGTACTACTACTAAACTATGTTTTTATATATATATATATATATATATATTCCACATGACTACTACTAAACTATGTTTATATTCCACAGTACTACTACTAAACTACGTTTATATATATTCCACAGTACTACTACTAAACTATGTTTATATATATATATTCCACAGGACTACTACTAAACTATGTTTATATATATATATTCCACAGTACTACTACTAAACTATGTTTATATATATATATTCCACAGTACTACTACTAAACTATGTTTATATATATATATTCCACAGTACTACTACTAAACTATGTTTATATATATATATATTCCACAGTACTACTACTAAACTACGTTTATATATATATATATATTCCACAGTACTACTACTAAACTACGTTTATATATATATATATTCCACAGTACTACTACTAAACTACGTTTATATATATATATATATATATTCCACAGTACTACTACTAAACTATGTTTATATATATATATATATATTCCACAGTACTACTACTAAAGTTTATATATATATATTCCACAGTACTACTACTAAACTAAGTTTATATATATATATTCCACAGTACTACTACTAAACTATGTTTATATATATATATTCCACAGTACTACTACTAAACTATGTTTATATATATATATTCCACAGTACTACTACTAAACTATGTTTATATATATATATTCCACAGTACTACTACTAAACTATGTTTATATATATATATTCCACAGTACTACTACTAAACTATGTTTATATATATATATTCCACAGTACTACTACTAAACTATGTTTATATATATATATTCCACAGTACTACTACTAAAGTTTATATATATATATTCCACAGTACTACTACTAAACTAAGTTTATATATATATATTCCACAGTACTACTACTAAACTATGTTTATATATATATATTCCACAGTACTACTACTAAACTATGTTTATATATATATATTCCACAGTACTACTACTAAACTACTAAACTATGTTTATATATATATATTCCACAGTACTACTACTAAACTATGTTTATATATATATATTCCACAGTACTACTACTAAACTATGTTTATATATATATATATATTCCACAGTACTACTACTAAACTATGTTTATATATATATATATATTCCACAGTACTACTACTAAACTATGTTTATATATATATATTCCACAGTACTACTACTAAACTATGTTTATATATATATATTCCACAGTACTACTACTAAACTACGTTTATATATATATATATATATTCCACAGGACTACTACTAAACTACGTTTATATATATATATATTCCACAGTACTACTACTAAACTTGCGTTCTGGCAGCGAGTCTGCGCGCTCTACGGTTGGCGAGTCTGCGCGCTCTACGGTTGGCGAGTCTGCGCGCTCTACGGTTGGCGAGTCTGCGCGCTCTACGGTTGGCGGGAAAGATCGGCACATTCATGTCAAGTTCCGTTTTTATGATTGCAACTTTCTGTGTGAAAATGTTTTAGGTGCATATGCAACGTTTCTAAATGAGGCTGCTGGTTCTGAACGTGAACACAGCCAATCCCTACCTGTGTGTGTGAGGACACAGGGGGACCCCCAGCCGTACCCCTGACTGGGCTCAGGTGCTGTGTGGAGGTGCGTCTATAGGGGTGCTTCCCCTCACTGGGCCTTTACTAGTCCTGTATTAACAGACCTATATATAGTCATGTTTGCCCTCATTCAGACAGAAACAGACAGGTGCTGTGTGGAGGTGCGTCTATAGGGGTGCTTCCCCTCACTGGGCCTTTACTAGTCCTGTATTAACAGACCTATATATAGTCATGTTTGCCCTCATTCAGACAGAAACAGACAGGTGCTGTGTGGAGGTGCGTCTATAGGGGTGCTTCCCCTCATTCAGACAGAAACAGACAGGTGTTTGTGGAGGTGCGTCTATAGGGGTGCTTCCCCTCATTCAGACAGAAACAGACAGGTGCTGTGTGGAGGTGCGTCTATAGGGGTGCTTCCCCTCATTCAGACAGAAACAGACAGGTGCTGTGTGGAGGTGCGTCTATAGGGGTGCTTCCCCTCATTCAGACAGAAACAGACAGGTGCTGTGTGGAGGTGCGTCTATAGGGGTGCTTCCCCTCACTGGGCCTTTACTAGTCCTGTATTAACAGACCTATATATAGTCATGTTTGCCCTCATTCAGACAGAAACAGACAGGTGTTTGTGGAGGTGTTTCCCCTCATTCTATAGGGGTGCTTCCCCTCATTCAGACAGAAACAGACAGGTGCTGTGTGGAGGTGCGTCTATAGGGTGTTTCCCTCATTCAGACAGAAACAGACAGGTGCTGTGTGGAGGTGCGTCTATAGGGGTGCTTCCCCTCATTCAGACAGAAACAGACAGGTGCTGTGTGGAGGTGCGTCTATAGGGTGCTTGCGTCTATAGGGTGTTTCCCTCATTCAGACAGAAACAGACAGGTGCTGTGTGGAGGTGCGTCTATAGGGGTGCTTCCCCTCACTGGGCCTTTACTAGTCCTGTATTAACAGACCTATATATAGTCATGTTTGCCCTCATTCAGACAGAAACAGACAGGTGTTTGTGGAGGTGCGTCTATAGGGGTGCTTCCCCTCATTCAGACAGAAACAGACAGGTGCTGTGTGGAGGTGCGTCTATAGGGGTGCTTCCCCTCATTCAGACAGAAACAGACAGGTGCTGTGTGGAGGTGCGTCTATAGGGGTGCTTCCCCTCATTCAGACAGAAACAGACAGGTGCTGTGTGGAGGTGCGTCTATAGGGGTGCTTCCCCTCACTGGGCCTTTACTAGTCCTGTATTAACAGACCTATATATAGTCATGTTTCCCCTCATTCAGACAGAAACAGACAGGTGCTGTGTGGAGGTGCGTCTATAGGGGTGCTTCCCCTCACTGGGCCTTTACTAGTCCTGTATTAACAGACCTATATATAGTCATGTTTCCCCTCATTCAGACAGAAACAGACAGGTGCTGTGTGGAGGTGCGTCTATAGGGGTGTTTCCCCTCATTCAGACAGAAACAGACAGGTGCTGTGTGGAGGTGCGTCTATAGGGGTGCTTCCCCTCACTGGGCCTTTACTAGTCCTGTATTAACAGACCAGGTATATAGTCATGTTTCCCTCATTCAGACAGAAACAGACAGGTGCTGTGTGGAGGTGCGTCTATAGGGGTGTTTCCCTCATTCAGACAGAAACAGACAGGTGTTTGTGGAGGTGCGTCTATAGGGGTGTTTCCCCTCATTCAGACAGAAACAGACAGGTGTTTGTGGAGGTGCGTCTATAGGGGTGCTTCCCCTCACTCAGACAGAAACAGACAGGTGTTTGTGGAGGTGCGTCTATAGGGGTGTTTCCCCTCATTCAGACAGAAACAGACAGGTGCTGTGTGGAGGTGCGTCTATAGGGGTGTTTCCCCTCATTCAGACAGAAACAGACAGGTGCTGTGTGGAGGTGCGTCTATAGGGGTGTTTCCCCTCATTCAGACAGAAACAGACAGGTGTTTGTGGAGGTGCGTCTATAGGGGTGTTTCCCCTCATTCAGACAGAAACAGACAGGTGTTTGTGGAGGTGCGTCTATAGGGGTGTTTCCCCTCATTCAGACAGAAACAGACAGGTGTTTGTGGAGGTGCGTCTATAGGGGTGTTTCCCCTCATTCAGACAGAAACAGACAGGTGTTTGTGGAGGTGCGTCTATAGGGTGTTTCCCTCATTCAGACAGAAACAGACAGGTGCTGTGTGGAGGTGCGTCTATAGGGGTGTTTCCCTCATTCAGACAGAAACAGACAGGTGCTGTGTGGAGGTGCGTCTATAGGGGTGTTTCCCCTCATTCAGACAGAAACAGACAGGTGCTGTGTGGAGGTGCGTCTATAGGGGTGTTTCCCTCATTCAGACAGAAACAGACAGGTGCTGTGTGGAGGTGCGTCTATAGGGTGCTTCCCCTCATTCAGACAGAAACAGACAGGTGCTGTGTGGAGGTGCGTCTATAGGGGTGTTTCCCCTCATTCAGACAGAAACAGACAGGTGCTGTGTGGAGGTGCGTCTATAGGGGTGTTTCCCCTCATTCAGACAGAAACAGACAGGTGCTGTGTGGAGGTGCGTCTATAGGGGTGTTTCCCCTCATTCAGACAGAAACAGACAGGTGCTGTGTGGAGGTGCGTCTATAGGGGTGTTTCCCCTCATTCAGACAGAAACAGACAGGTGCTGTGTGGAGGTGCGTCTATAGGGTGCTTCCCCTCATTCAGACAGAAACAGACAGGTGCTGTGTGGAGGTGCGTCTATAGGGGTGTTTCCCTCATTCAGACAGAAACAGACAGGTGCTGTGTGGAGGTGCGTCTATAGGGGTGTTTCCCCCTCATTCAGACAGAAACAGACAGGTGCTGTGTGGAGGTGCGTCTATAGGGGTGTTTCCCCTCATTCAGACAGAAACAGACAGGTGCTGTGTGGAGGTGCGTCTATAGGGGTGTTTCCCCTCATTCAGACAGAAACAGACAGGTGCTGTGTGGAGGTGCGTCTATAGGGGTGTTTCCCCTCATTCAGACAGAAACAGACAGGTGCTGTGTGGAGGTGCGTCTATAGGGGTGTTTCCCCTCATTCAGACAGAAACAGACAGGTGCTGTGTGGAGGTGCGTCTTGTGCTTAAAGCTGTGTTTTATTAGTAACTGGAAGCAGAGAGCAGCAGTAACTCTTTGGATGACTGGAGAGGAGGGGAGGGAGGAGGGGAGAGAGGGAGGGAGGAGGAGGGAGGGGGGGGGAGGGGAGGGAGGGAGGAGGGGAGTTTCCCCTCAGGGAGGGAGGTGCTGGGGAGGGAGAAACAGAGGGGAGGAGGGGAGGGAGGGAGGAGGGGAGAGAGGGAGAGGGGAGGGAGGAAGGGAGGGAGGGAGGAGGGGAGGGAGGGAGGGAGGGGAGGGAGGGAGGAGGGGAGAGACAGAGGCGAGAGGAGGGAGGGAGAGAGAGAGGGAGAGGGAGTGTTTTATTAGTAACTGGAAGCAGAGAGCAGCTGGATGACTGGAGAGGAGGGAGGGAGGAGGGAGGGAGGGAGAGGGAGGGAGAGGGAGGGAGAGGAGAGAGGAGAGGAGAGGAGGGAGAGGAGAGGAGGGAGGGAGACTCTGGGAGAGAGGGAGAGGGAGTCAGAGGGAGGGAGAGGAGAGAGGGGGAGAGGGAGTAGAGGGAGGGAGTAGAGAGAGGAGAGGAGAGGAGGGAGAGGGAGAGGAGAGAGGGAGAGAGGGAAGGAGGGAGGAAGGGAGGGAGGAGAGGAGAGGGAGGGAGAGGCTTAGATCTTGTTGAAGGCAGCCACGTCGACACTCTGGACCTGAAATAGAAGAGTTCAGATCAGGGTAATGTGTCCTCAGACCACTATAATACACTAGTAGTAGTATCTCAGATCAGGGTAATGTGTCCTCAGACCACTATAATACACTAGTAGTAGTATCTCAGATCAGGGTAATGTGTCCTCAGACCACTATAATACACTAGTAGTAGTATCTCAGATCAGGGTAATGTGTCCTCAGGCCACTATAATACACTAGTAGTAGTATCTCAGATCAGGGTAATGTGTCCTCAGACCACTATAATACACTAGTAGTAGTATCTCAGATCAGGGTAATGTGTCCTCAGACCACTATAATACACTAGTAGTAGTAGTAGTATCTCAGATCAGGGTAATGTGTCCTCAGGCCACTATAATACACTAGTAGTAGTATCTCAGATCAGGGTAATGTGTCCTCAGGCCACTATAATACACTAGTAGTAGTATCTCAGATCAGGGTAATGTGTCCTCAGACCACTATAATACACTAGTAGTAGTAGTAGTAGTATCTCAGATCAGGGTAATGTGTCCTCAGACCACTATAATACCCTAGTAGTAGTAATGTGTCCTCAGGCCACTATAATACACTAGTAGTAGTATCTCAGATCAGGGTAATGTGTCCTCAGGCCACTATAATACACTAGTAGTAGTAGTAGTAGTAGTATCTCAGATCAGGGTAATGTGTCCTCAGGCCACTATAATACACTAGTAGTAGTAGTAGTAGTAGTATCTCAGATCAGGGTAATGTGTCCTCAGACCACTATAATACCCTAGTAGTAGTAGTAGTAGTATCTCAGATCAGGGTAATGTGTCCTCAGACCACTATAATACACTAGTAGTAGTATCTCAGATCAGGGTAATGTGTCCTCAGGCCACTATAATACACTAGTAGTAGTAGTAGTAGTAGTATCTCAGATCAGGGTAATGTGTCCTCAGACCACTATAATACACTAGTAGTAGTAGTAGTAGTAGTAGTAGTAGTATCTCAGATCAGGGTAATGTGTCCTCAGGCCACTATAATACACTAGTAGTAGTAGTAGTATCTCAGATCAGGGTAATGTGTCCTCAGGCCACTATAATACACTAGTAGTAGTAGTAGTAGTAGTATCTCAGATCAGGGTAATGTGTCCTCAGACCACTATAATACACTAGTAGTAGTATCTCAGATCAGGGTAATGTGTCCTCAGACCACTATAATACACTAGTAGTAGTAGTAGTAGTAGTAGTAGTAGTAGTATCTCAGATCAGGGTAATGTGTCCTCAGACCACTATAATACACTAGTAGTAGTATCTCAGATCAGGGTAATGTGTCCTCAGACCACTATAATACACTAGTAGTAGTATCTCAGATCAGGGTAATGTGTCCTCAGGCCACTATAATACACTAGTAGTAGTATCTCAGATCAGGGTAATGTGTCCTCAGACCACTATAATACACTAGTAGTAGTAGTATCTCAGATCAGGGTAATGTGTCCTCAGACCACTATAATACACTAGTAGTAGTAGTAGTAGTAGTAATAGTATCTCAGATCAGGGTAATGTGTCCTCAGACCACTATAATACACTAGTAGTGGTAGTAGTAGTATTATCTCAGATCAGGGTAATGTGTCCTCAGACCACTATAATACACTAGTAGTAGTAGTAGTAGTAGTAGTATCTCAGATCAGGGTAATGTGTCCTCAGGCCACTATAATACACTAGTAGTAGTATCTCAGATCAGGGTAATGTGTCCTCAGGCCACTATAATACACTAGTAGTAGTATCTCAGATCAGGGTAATGTGTCCTCAGGCCACTATAATACACTAGTAGTAGTATCTCAGATCAGGGTAATGTGTCCTCAGACCACTATAATACACTAGTAGTAGTATCTCAGATCAGGGTAATGTGTCCTCAGACCACTATAATACACTAGTAGTAGTATCTCAGATCAGGGTAATGTGTCCTCAGACCACTATAATACCCTAGTAGTAGTAGTAGTAGTATCTCAGATCAGGGTAATGTGTCCCCAGACCACTATAATACACTAGTAGTAGTAGTAGTAGTAGTATCTCAGATCAGGGTAATGTGTCCTCAGACCACTATAATACACTAGTAGTAGTATCTCAGATCAGGGTAATGTGTCCTCAGACCACTATAATACACTAGTAGTAGTAGTAGTAGTATCTCAGATCAGGGTAATGTGTCCTCAGACCACTATAATACACTAGTAGTAGTATCTCAGATCAGGGTAATGTGTCCTCAGACCACTATAATACCCTAGTAGTAGTAGTAGTAGTATCTCAGATCAGGGTAATGTGTCCTCAGACCACTATAATACCCTAGTAGTAGTAGTAGTATCTCAGATCAGGGTAATGTGTCCTCAGGCCACTATAATACACTAGTAGTAGTATCTCAGATCAGGGTAATGTGTCCTCAGACCACTATAATACACTAGTAGTAGTAGTAGTAGTAGTAGTAGTATTATCTCAGATCAGGGTAATGTGTCCTCAGGCCACTATAATACACTAGTAGTAGTATCTCAGATCAGGGTAATGTGTCCTCAGACCACTATAATACACTAGTAGTAGTAGTAGTAGTAGTAGTATCTCAGATCAGGGTAATGTGTCCTCAGACCACTATAATACCCTAGTAGTAGTAGTAGTAGTAGTATCTCAGATCAGGGTAATGTGTCCTCAGACCACTATAATACACTAGTAGTAGTATCTCAGATCAGGGTAATGTGTCCTCAGACCACTATAATACACTAGTAGTAGTAGTATCTCAGATCAGGGTAATGTGTCCTCAGACCACTATAATACACTAGTAGTAGTAGTAGTAGTATCTCAGATCAGAGTAGTAGTATCTCAGATCAGGGTAATGTGTCCTCAGGCCACTATAATACACTAGTAGTAGTATCTCAGATCAGGGTAATGTGTCCTCAGACCACTATAATACCCTAGTAGTAGTAGTATCTCAGATCAGGGTAATGTGTCCTCAGACCACTATAATACCCTAGTAGTAGTAGTAGTAGTAGTAGTAGTAATGTGTCCTCAGGCCACTATAATACACTAGTAGTAGTATCTCAGATCAGGGTAATGTGTCCTCAGGCCACTATAATACACTAGTAGTAGTAGTAGTAGTATCTCAGATCAGGGTAATGTGTCCTCAGGCCACTATAATACACTAGTAGTAGTAGTAGTAGTAGTAGTATCTCAGATCAGGGTAATGTGTCCTCAGACCACTATAATACACTAGTAGTAGTAGTAGTATCTCAGATCAGGGTAATGTGTCCTCAGGCCACTATAATACACTAGTAGTAGTATCTCAGATCAGGGTAATGTGTCCTCAGGCCACTATAATACACTAGTAGTAGTATCTCAGATCAGGGTAATGTGTCCTCAGACCACTATAATACACTAGTAGTAGTAGTAGTAGTAGTAGTATCTCAGATCAGGGTAATGTGTCCTCAGACCACTATAATACCCTAGTAGTAGTAGTAGTAGTAGTAGTAATAATGTGTCCTCAGGCCACTATAATACACTAGTAGTAGTATCTCAGATCAGGGTAATGTGTCCTCAGGCCACTATAATACACTAGTAGTAGTAGTAGTAGTAGTAGTATCTCAGATCAGGGTAATGTGTCCTCAGGCCACTATAATACACTAGTAGTAGTAGTAGTAGTAGTATCTCAGATCAGGGTAATGTGTCCTCAGACCACTATAATACCCTAGTAGTAGTAGTAGTAGTATCTCAGATCAGGGTAATGTGTCCTCAGACCACTATAATACACTAGTAGTAGTATCTCAGATCAGGGTAATGTGTCCTCAGGCCACTATAATACACTAGTAGTAGTAGTAGTAGTAGTAGTATCTCAGATCAGGGTAATGTGTCCTCAGACCACTATAATACACTAGTAGTAGTAGTAGTAGTAGTAGTATCTCAGATCAGGGTAATGTGTCCTCAGGCCACTATAATACACTAGTAGTAGTAGTAGTAGTATCTCAGATCAGGGTAATGTGTCCTCAGGCCACTATAATACACTAGTAGTAGTAGTAGTAGTAGTAGTAGTAGTAGTAGTATCTCAGATCAGGGTAATGTGTCCTCAGACCACTATAATACACTAGTAGTAGTATCTCAGATCAGGGTAATGTGTCCTCAGACCACTATAATACACTAGTAGTAGTAGTAGTAGTAGTATCTCAGATCAGGGTAATGTGTCCTCAGACCACTATAATACACTAGTAGTAGTATCTCAGATCAGGGTAATGTGTCCTCAGACCACTATAATACACTAGTAGTAGTATCTCAGATCAGGGTAATGTGTCCTCAGGCCACTATAATACACTAGTAGTAGTATCTCAGATCAGGGTAATGTGTCCTCAGACCACTATAATACACTAGTAGTAGTAGTAGTAGTAGTAGTATCTCAGATCAGGGTAATGTGTCCTCAGACCACTATAATACACTAGTAGTAGTAGTAGTAGTAGTAATAGTATCTCAGATCAGGGTAATGTGTCCTCAGACCACTATAATACACTAGTAGTGGTAGTAGTAGTATTATCTCAGATCAGGGTAATGTGTCCTCAGACCACTATAATACACTAGTAGTAGTAGTAGTAGTAGTAGTAGTAGTATCTCAGATCAGGGTAATGTGTCCTCAGACCACTATAATACACTAGTAGTAGTAGTAGTAGTATCTCAGATCAGGGTAATGTGTCCTCAGGCCACTATAATACACTAGTAGTAGTATCTCAGATCAGGGTAATGTGTCCTCAGGCCACTATAATACACTAGTAGTAGTAGTAGTAGTATCTCAGATCAGGGTAATGTGTCCTCAGACCACTATAATACACTAGTAGTAGTATCTCAGATCAGTATCTCAGATCAGGTAATGTGTCCTCAGGCCACTATAATACACTAGTAGTAGTATCTCAGATCAGGGTAATGTGTCCTCAGGCCACTATAATACACTAGTAGTAGTAGTAGTATCTCAGATCAGGGTAATGTGTCCTCAGACCACTATAATACACTAGTAGTAGTATCTCAGATCAGGGTAATGTGTCCTCAGACCACTATAATACACTAGTAGTAGTATCTCAGATCAGGGTAATGTGTCCTCAGGCCACTATAATACACTAGTAGTAGTATCTCAGATCAGGGTAATGTGTCCTCAGACCACTATAATACACTAGTAGTAGTAGTAGTAGTAGTAGTATCTCAGATCAGGGTAATGTGTCCTCAGACCACTATAATACACTAGTAGTAGTAGTAGTAGTAGTAATAGTATCTCAGATCAGGGTAATGTGTCCTCAGACCACTATAATACACTAGTAGTGGTAGTAGTAGTATTATCTCAGATCAGGGTAATGTGTCCTCAGACCACTATAATACACTAGTAGTAGTAGTAGTAGTAGTAGTAGTAGTATCTCAGATCAGGGTAATGTGTCCTCAGACCACTATAATACACTAGTAGTAGTAGTAGTAGTATCTCAGATCAGGGTAATGTGTCCTCAGGCCACTATAATACACTAGTAGTAGTATCTCAGATCAGGGTAATGTGTCCTCAGGCCACTATAATACACTAGTAGTAGTAGTAGTAGTATCTCAGATCAGGGTAATGTGTCCTCAGACCACTATAATACACTAGTAGTAGTATCTCAGATCAGGGTAATGTGTCCTCAGGCCACTATAATACACTAGTAGTAGTATCTCAGATCAGGGTAATGTGTCCTCAGGCCACTATAATACACTAGTAGTAGTAGTAGTAGTATCTCAGATCAGGGTAATGTGTCCTCAGACCACTATAATACACTAGTAGTAGTATCTCAGATCAGGGTAATGTGTCCTCAGACCACTATAATACACTAGTAGTAGTATCTCAGATCAGGGTAATGTGTCCTCAGGCCACTATAATACACTAGTAGTAGTATCTCAGATCAGGGTAATGTGTCCTCAGACCACTATAATACACTAGTAGTAGTATCTCAGATCAGGGTAATGTGTCCTCAGACCACTATAATACACTAGTAGTAGTATCTCAGATCAGGGTAATGTGTCCTCAGACCACTATAATACCCTAGTAGTAGTAGTAGTAGTAGTAGTATCTCAGATCAGGGTAATGTGTCCTCAGACCACTATAATACACTAGTAGTAGTAGTAGTAGTAGTAGTAGTAGTAGTATCTCAGATCAGGGTAATGTGTCCCCAGACCACTATAATACACTAGTAGTAGTAGTAGTAGTAGTATCTCAGATCAGGGTAATGTGTCCTCAGACCACTATAATACACTAGTAGTAGTATCTCAGATCAGGGTAATGTGTCCTCAGACCACTATAATACACTAGTAGTAGTAGTAGTAGTAGTAGTATTATCTCAGATCAGGGTAATGTGTCCTCAGACCACTATAATACACTAGTAGTAGTATCTCAGATCAGGGTAATGTGTCCTCAGACCACTATAATACACTAGTAGTAGTAGTAGTAGTATCTCAGATCAGGGTAATGTGTCCTCAGACCACTATAATACCCTAGTAGTAGTAGTAGTAGTATCTCAGATCAGGGTAATGTGTCCTCAGACCACTATAATACACTAGTAGTAGTATCTCAGATCAGGGTAATGTGTCCTCAGACCACTATAATACACTAGTAGTAGTAGTAGTAGTATCTCAGATCAGGGTAATGTGTCCTCAGACCACTATAATACACTAGTAGTAGTAGTAGTAGTATCTCAGATCAGGGTAATGTGTCCTCAGGCCACTATAATACACTAGTAGTAGTATCTCAGATCAGGGTAATGTGTCCTCAGACCACTATAATACACTAGTAGTAGTAGTATCTCAGATCAGGGTAATGTGTCCTCAGACCACTATAATACAATAGTAGTAGTTGTGTTATCTACAGCGTGTGATACTCACATAGTCCTCAAACTTGGTGATCTCTTCTTCTAGCAGGTCTGTCCCCACCTTGTCGTCCTCGACAACACACCCGATCTGAAGCTTCTTTATGCCGTAACCCACGGGAACCAGCTTGGACTGACCCCACAGCAGACCGTCAGCTACAACAGACCTCACACACTCCTCCAACTTAGACATGTCTGTCTCATCATCCCACTGAGGAGGGAGAGGAGGGGAGAAAGCATTAGATAGAGGACAGACAGGGGACAGAGGACAGACGGGGGACAGAGGACAGACAGGGGACAGACGGGGGACAGAGGACAGACAGGGGATAGAGGACAGACAGGGGACAGAGGACAGACGGGGGACAGAGGACAGACGGGGGACAGAGGACAGACGGGGGACAGAGGACAGACGGGGACAGAGGACAGACGGGGACAGAGGACAGACGGGGACAGAGGACAGACGGGGACAGACGGAGGACAGACGGGGACAGACGGGGACAGACGGAGGACAGAGGACAGACGGGGACAGACAGGGGACAGAGGACAGACGGGGGACAGACAGAGGACAGACGGGGACAGACAGGGAGGACAGACGGGGGACAGACAGGGGACAGAGGACAGACGGGGACAGACAGGGGACAGAGGACAGACGGGGACAGACAGGGGGACAGAGGACAGACGGGGGGACAGACAGGGGACAGACGGGGGGGACAGAGGACAGACGGGGACAGACAGGGGATAGAGGACAGACAGGGGATAGAGGACAGACAGGGGACAGACGGGGGACAGACAGGGGATAGAGGACAGACAGGGGACAGACAGGGGATAGAGGACAGACAGGGGACAGAGGACAGACAGGGGACAGACAGGGGACAGAGGACAGACAGGGGACAGACAGGGGATAGAGGACAGACAGGGGACAGAGGACAGACGGGGGGGACAGAGGACAGACGGGGACAGAGGACAGACTGGGGACAGAGGACAGACGGGGATAGAGGACAGACAGGGGACAGACAGGGGACAGACGGAGGACAGAGGACAGACGGGGGACAGAGGACAGACGGAGGACAGAGGTAAGTCGCTCTGGATAAGAGCGTCTGCTAAATGACTTAAATGTAAATGTAGAGGACAGACAGGGGACAGACAGGGGACAGACGGGGGACAGACAGGGGACAGAGGACAGACGGGGGGGACAGACAGGGGACAGAGGACAGACGGGGGACAGACAGGGGACAGAGGACAGACGGGGGGACAGAGGACAGACGGGGGACAGATAGAGGACAGACAGGGGAGAGGACAGACTGGGGACAGACGGGGGACAGACAGGGGATAGAGGACAGACAGGGGACAGACGGAGGGGACAGACGGGGGACAGACAGGGGGATAGAGGACAGACGGGGACAGAGGACAGACGGGGGATAGAGGACAGACAGGGGACAGACGACAGACAGGGGACAGACGGGGATAGAGGACAGACAGGGGACAGACGGGGATAGAGGACAGACTGGGGACAGAGGACAGACAGGGGACAGACGGGGGATAGAGGACAGACAGGGGATAGAGGACAGATGGGACAGAGGACAGACGGGGGACAGACAGGGGACAGAGGACAGACGGGGGGACAGACGGGGACAGAGGACAGACGGGGATAGAGGACAGACGGGGGATAGAGGACAGACGGGGACAGAGGACAGACGGGGGACAGAGGACAGACGGGGGACAGAGGGACAGACAGGGGACAGGGGACAGAGGACAGACGGGGACAGAGGGACAGACAGACGGGGGACAGAGGACAGACGGGGACAGAGGACAGACAGGGGACAGGGGACAGACGGGGACAGAGGATAGACAGGGGACAGAGGACAGACAGGGGACAGACGGGGGACAGAGGACAGACAGGGGGATAGAGACAGGGGACAGACAGGGGGACAGACGGGGACAGAGACAGACAGACAGGGGATAGAGGACAGACAGGGGACAGACGGGGATAGGGATAGAGGACAGACGGGGATAGAGGACAGACGGGGGGACAGAGGACAGACGGGGGATAGAGGACAGACAGGGGGACAGAGGACAGACGGGGACAGAGGACAGACTGGGGATAGAGAGGACAGACGGGGACAGAGGACAGACAGGGGGATAGAGGACAGACGGGGGACAGAGGACAGACAGGGGATAGAGGGACAGACAGACAGGGGGGATAGAGGACAGACAGGGGACAGACAGGGGACAGACAGGGGATAGAGGACAGACGGGGGGGATAGACAGGGGATAGAGGACAGACGGGGGACAGAGGATAGAGGACAGACAGGGGATAGAGGATAGACACGGGGACAGAGGACAGACAGGGGATAGAGGACAGACGGGGGACAGACAGGGGACAGAGGACAGACAGGGGACAGACAGGGGATAGAGGACAGACAGGGGGATAGACAGGGGATAGAGGACAGACGGGGACAGAGGATAGAGGACAGACAGGGGACAGACGGGGATAGAGGACAGACAGGGGACAGAGGACAGACGGGGGACAGACAGGGGATAGAGGACAGACGGGGGACAGAGGACAGACAGGGGATAGGGGACAGACAGGGGACAGAGGATAGAGGACAGACGATAGGGGACAGAGGATAGACGGGGATAGAGGACAGACGGGGGGACAGAGGACAGACGGGGACAGAGGACAGATAGGGGGACAGACAGGGGATAGAGGACAGACGGGATAGACGGGGACAGACAGGGGATAGGGACAGACAGAGGACAGACAGGGACAGACAGAGGATAGAGGACAGACAGGGGACAGATAGGGGGGGGATAGAGGATAGACAGACGGGGGGATAGAGGACAGACGGGGGACAGAGGACAGACGGGGGACAGACAGGGGATAGAGGACAGACAGGGGATAGAGGACAGACAGGGGATAGAGGACAGACAGGGGATAGAGGACAGACAGAGGACAGACAGGGGACAGAGGACAGACAGGGGATAGAGGACAGACAGGGGACAGACGGGGGACAGAGGACAGACTGGGGATAGAGGACAGACGGGGGATAGAGGACAGACAGGGGACAGACAGGGGATAGAGGACAGACAAGGGACAGACAGGGGATAGAGGACAAACGGGACAGACTGGGGACAGAGGACAGACGGGACAGACTGGGGATAGAGGACAGACGGGGGATAGAGGACAGACGGGACAGAGGACAGACGGGGGATAGAGGACAGACGGGGGATAGAGGACAGACGGGGGACAGACGGAGGACAGACAGGGGACAGACAGGGGACAGACAGGGGACAGACAGGGGACAGACGGGGGACAGACAGAGGACAGACAGAGGACAGAGGACAGACAGGGGACAGACAGAGCACAGACAGGGGACAGACGGGACAGACAGGGGACAACGTACAGGTTTGACATCGAGCAGGATAGAGGACTTGGCGATGAGTGCTGGTTTCTTAGACTTCTTGGCAGCGTAAGCAGCGATTCTCTCCTCCTTCAGCCTCTCTGCCTCTTCATCCTCCTCATCGCTCCCAAAGAGGTCCATCTCATCATCATCCTCCTCCTCCTCTACCTTCACAGACTGAACAGTCACCGCCTGGGAGGAGACAGGAGAAATAAACATCTACAAAATATTGTTCATACACTGATGGAACAATTTCAAAGATTTTTCTCAGTTGCAGTTCATGAGGAAAGTCCATTTAAATGCATGAGGCCCTAATCTATGTATTCCACATGACTGGGAATACAGACATGCATCTGTTGGTCACAGATACCTTAATAAAGAGGTAGGGTTTGGATCAGAACCAGTCAGTATCTGGTGTGGATCAGAACCAGTCAGTATCTGGTGTGGATCAGAACCAGTCAGTATCTGGTGTGGATCAGAACCAGTCAGTATCTGGTGTGGATCAGAACCAGTCAGTATCTGGTGTGGATCAGAACCAGTCAGTATCTGGTGTGGATCAGAACCAGTCAGTATCTGGTGTGGATCAGAACCAGTCAGTATCTGGTGTGGATCAGAACCAGTCAGTATCTGGTGTGGATCAGAACCAGTCAGTATCTGGTGTGGATCAGAACCAGTCAGTATCTGGTGTGGATCAGAACCAGTCAGTATCTGGTGTGACCATTTGTCTCATGCAGCACATCTCCTTCACATAGAGTTGATCAGGCTGCTGATTGTGGCCTGTGGAATGTTGTCCCACTCCTCTTCAATGGTTGTAATGTTGTTGGATATTGGCGGGAACTGGAACACGCTGTCGTACACGTAGATCCAGAGCATCCCAAACATGCTCAATGGGTGACATGGGGCCGTGTATTATCATGCTGAAACATGAGGTGGTGGAGGTGGATGAATGGCACAGCGATGGGATCTCATCACAGTATCTCTGTGCATTCAAATTGCCATCAATAAAATGTGTTCATTGTCTGTAGCTTATGCCTGCCCATACCATAACCCCACCGTTACCATGGGGCACTCTGTTCACAACGTTGACATCACTAAACCCCTCGCCCACACGACACCATACACGCTGTCTGCCCATACCATAACCCCACCGTTACCATGGGGCACTCTGTTCACAACGTTGACATCACTAAACCCCTCTCCCACACGACACCATACACGCTGTCTGCCCCATACCATAACCCCACCGTTACCATGGGACACTCTGTTGACATCACTAAACGTCTGACACCATCACTAAACCCCCCTCATGGGACCCACACGACACCATACACGCTGTCTGCCCCATACCATAACCCCACCGTTACCATGGGACACTCTGTTCACAACGTTGACATCACTAAACCCCTCTCCCACACGACACCATACACGCTGTCTGCCCATACCATAACCCCACCGTTACCATGGGACACTCTGTTCACAACGTTGACATCACTAAACCCCTCGCCCACACGACACCATACACGCTGTCTGCCCAGTACAGTTGAAACAGGGATTCATCCTTGAAGAGCCCACTTCTCCAGCGATGCCAGTGGCCATCGAAGGTGATCATTTATCCACTGAAGTCGGTTACGACGCCCAAATGGAGTCAGTTCAAGACCCTGGTGAGGACGACGAGCACGCAGATGAGCTTCTCTGAGACTGTTTCTGACGGTTTGTAATTGGTTGTCCAAACCCCCAGTTTCATCAGCTGTCTGGGTGGCTGGTCTCAGACGATTACACAGGGTGATGAAGCCGGATGTGGAGGTCCTGGCGTGGTTACTGTAGTCTGTGGTTACGTGGTCTGTGGTTGTGAGGCTGGTTGGACGTTCTGACAAATTCTCTGAAACGATGTTGCAGCTTATGGTACAAAAATGAACATTCAATTCTCTGGCAACAGCTCTGGTGGACATTCCTGCAGTCAGCATTCCAACTGCTCGCTTCCTCAAAACTTGAGACATCTGGCATTGTGTTGCGTGACAAAACTATACAATTTAGTGGCCTTTTATTGTCCACAGCACAAGGTCCACTTTTAAACATGCTGTTTAAATCAGATTCTTGATCTGCCAGCCCCGTCAGGTGGATGGATTATCTTGGTGAAGGAGAAATGCTCACCAACAGGAACGTAAACAAATTTGAGAGAAATAATATTTTTGTGCGTTTGGAACATTTCTGAGGATTTTTTATTTCAGCTCATGAAACATGAGACCAACACGTATGTTTGTTCAGTGTAGTTATAAAGCCTAAATATCGTTCATGGATCACACCATTCTTGGTACAGAAAAAATCCAAATGTACACCTTCAATCTTCAACCCGAATGTCCGCTCCAGTCCGCACAGAGTTCCCACAACAGCCAATGCAGCTGCGGACGGGGTTGGACTTTCGAAATTGAAGCATTTCGCTTGAGCGGACAGTGTTAATTAGACTTCTCTAAACCCACCTTGGCGCAGGGAACAGCCGGGCTCCTCTCCAGAACCCGGACTCTGTTCTCCAGCTTGAACAAGGCTGCTCTCAGATCCTCCACCACTATAAACACACAACATTATCGTCAATCATCTCTGTGGTCTGTGAACTGGATCAATGGAGATATATAGATGAGAATATGATCATTAAAGACAGGCGTACCTTTGTGCAGTCCCTGGTTCTCCAGCTCCACACTCTTCATACGAGACACCAGCTCCTGGTCCCCGCTGGCTGAGGAAGACTACACACACACACACACACCCAGTGGTCAGAGGAAGACTAGACACACACACACACACCCACCCGGTGGTCAGAGGAAGACTAGACACACACACACCCGGTGGTCAGAGGAAGACTAGACACACACACACCCGGTGCTCTCTGACAGAGCAGATATTTAACAGGTCAGCTCTCTGACAGAGCAGATATTCAACAGGTCAGCTCTCTGACAGAGCAGATATTTAACTGTCAACAGGTCAGCTCTCTGACAGAGCAGATATTCAACAGGTCAGCTCTCTGACAGAGCAGATATTTAACTGTCAACAGGTCAGCTCTCTGACAGAGCAGATATTTAACTGTCAACAGGTCAGCTCTCTGACAGAGCAGATATTTAACTGGTCAGCTCTCTGACAGAGCAGATATTTAACTGGTCAGCTCTCTGACAGAGCAGATATTTAACTGGTCAGCTCTCTGACAGAGCAGATATTTAACTGGTCAGCTCTCTGACAGAGCAGATATTTAACTGGTCAGCTCTCTGACAGAGCAGATATTCAACTGGTCAGCTCTCTGACAGAGCAGATATTTAACTGTCAACAGGTCAGCTCTCTGACAGAGCAGATATTCAACTGGTCAGCTCTCTGACAGAGCAGGGTTCCCCAATTGGTGGTCCGAATTTGGCCCCTCCAAGCATTCTGAGAACACTGTAAAAACACCAGGAGTTCAGCTTGTTAATGTTAATTTAAGAAATCTGTTCCTAAGTATTTCATATTCGTATAATAGAGATGCATGCAATCTTATACTAATGGAAGAACGGTTAGAAATGATTCTGTTTTCGTCAAACATTATATCTGTTTGGGACTCCTGCAATCAAATTGGAGTCTACAAATGATTTGTAATTATGTTCTGGCCCCCAATCATCCGGTCAAGAAAGAAATTGGTCTGCGGCTGAATCTAGTGGATGATCCATGGGGCAGAGAGGACAGAATTAGAGAGTGGGGGGTTGGGGGGTTGGTCAATCTGTGTGCGTCGTACACGCCAGTCCAGTCCATGCACCTCTCAGCCCTGAACAAGGCCCTTATGACGGGGACTTACATTCCTGTGCTGGCGCTTCTGGGGACGAGATCGTCCTCTACCTTGGAGCGCTGACTTTACCTGGTTAACATGGAGAGGGGAAGGAGGACAGGACACAGACAGGGAGGAGAGGACACAGACAGGGAGGAGAGGACACAGACAGGGAGGAGAGGACACAGACAGGGAGGAGAGGACAGGACACAGACAGGGAGGAGAGGACACAGACAGGGAGGAGAGGACACAGACAGGGAGGAGAGGACAGGACAGGGAGGAGAGGACACAGACAGGGAGGAGATGACACAGACAGGGAGGACAGTGAAACAGACAGGGAGGAGAGGACACAGACAGGGAGGAGAGGACACAGACAGGGAGGAGAGGACAGGGAGGAGAGGACAGGACACAGACAGGGAGGAGAGGACACAGACAGGGAGGACAGTGAAACAGACAGGGAGGAGAGGACACAGACAGGGAGGAGAGGACACAGACAGGGAGGAGAGGACACAGACAGGGAGGAGAGGACAGGACAGGGAGGAGAGGACAGGACACAGACAGGGAGGAGAGGACACAGACAGGGAGGAGAGGACACAGACAGGGAGGAGAGGACAGGACAGGGAGGAGAGGACACAGACAGGGAGGAGAGGACACAGACAGGGAGGACAGTGAAACAGACAGGGAGGAGAGGACACAGACAGGGAGGAGAGGACACAGACAGGGAGGAGAGGACAGGACAGGGAGGAGAGGACACAGACAGGGAGGAGAGGACACAGACAGGGAGGGAGGACACAGTGAAACAGACAGGGAGGAGAGGACACAGACAGGGGAGGAGAGGAGGACACAGACAGAAACACAGGGAGGAGAGGACACAGACAGGGAGGACAGGGACACAGACAGGGAGGAGAGTGACACAGACAGGGAGGAGAGGACAGTGAAACAGACAGGGAGGACAGGACACAGACAGGGAGGAGAGGACACAGACAGGGAGGAGAGGACAGTGAAACAGACAGGGAGGAGAGGACAGTGAAACAGACAGGGAGGAGAGGACAGTGAAACAGACAGGGAGGAGAGGACAGTGAAACAGACAGGGAGGAGAGGACAGGACACAGACAGGGAGGAGAGGACAGGACACAGACAGGGAGGAGAGGACAGGTCACAGACAGGGAGGAGAGGACAGGACACAGACAGGGAGGAGAGGACAGGACACAGACAGGGAGGAGAGGACAGTGAAACAGACAGGGAGGAGAGGACAGGACACAGACAGGGAGGAGAGGACAGAGACAGGGAGGAGAGGACAGTGAAACAGACAGGGAGGAGAGGACAGTGAAACAGACAGGGAGGAGAGGACAGGACACAGACAGGGAGGAGAGGACAGGACACAGACAGGGAGGAGAAGACAGTGAAACAGACAGGGAGGAGAGGACAGTGAAACAGACAGGGAGGAGAGGACAGGACACAGACAGGGAGGAGAGGACAGGACACAGACAGGGAGGAGAGGACAGGACACAGACAGGGAGGAGAGGACAGGACACAGACAGGGAGGAGAGGACAGTGAAACAGACAGGGAGGAGAGGACACAGACAGGGAGGAGAGGACACAGACAGGGAGGAGAGGACACAGACAGGGAGGAGAGGACACAGACAGGGAGGACAGTGAAACAGACAGGGAGGAGACAGGACACAGACAGGGACAGGGAGGACACAGACAGGGAGGAGAGGGACACAGACAGGGAGGGAGGACAGTGACACAGACAGGGAGGAGAGGACAGGACACAGACAGGGAGGAGAGGACAGGACACAGACAGGGGGAGGACAGGACACAGACAGGAGGAGAGGAGACACAGACAGGGAGGAGAGTGAAGGACACAGACAGGGAGGAGAGGACAGTGAAACAGACAGGGGAGGAGAGGACAGTGAAACAGACAGGGAGGAGAGGACAGTGAAACAGACAGGGAGGAGAGGACAGGGACACAGACAGGGAGGAGAGGACAGGACACAGACAGGGAGGAGAGGACAGGACACAGACAGGGAGGAGAGGACAGGACACAGACAGGGAGGAGAGGACAGGACACAGACAGGGGGAGAGAGACAGGACAGTGAAACAGACAGGGAGGAGAGGACAGGACACAGACAGGGAGGAGAGGACAGAGACAGGGGGAGGAGGACAGTGAAACAGACAGGGAGGAGAGGACAGTGAAACAGACAGGGAGGAGAGGAGACACAGACAGGAGGACAGACAGGGAGGAGAGGACAGGGAGGGAGAGGACAGTGAAACAGACAGGGAGGAGAAGACAGTGAAACAGACAGGGAGGAGAGGACAGTGAAACAGACAGGGAGGAGAGGACAGGACACAGACAGGGAGGAGAGGACAGACACAGACAGGGGAGGAGAGGACAGGACACAGACAGGGAGGAGAGGACAGGACACAGACAGGGAGGAGAGGACAGTGAAGACAGACAGGAGGAGAGGACACAGACAGGGAGGAGAGGACACAGACAGGGAGGAGAGGAGGACACAGACAGGGAGAGAGAGGACACAGACAGGGAGGAGAGGACACAGACAGGGAGGAGAGGACAGGACACAGACAGGGAGGAGAGGACAGGACACAGACAGGGAGGAGAGGACAGGACACAGACAGGGAGGAGAGGACAGGACACAGACAGGGAGGAGAGGACAGGACACAGATAGGGAGGAGAGGACAGGACACAGACAGGGAGGAGAGGACACAGACAGGGAGGAGAGGACACAGACAGGGAGGAGAGGACAGTGAAACAGACAGGGAGGAGAGGACAGGACACAGACAGGGAGGAGAGGACAGGACACAGACAGGGAGGAGAGGACAGGACACAGACAGGGAGGAGAGGACAGTGAAACAGACAGGGAGGAGAGGACACAGACAGGGAGGAGAGGACAGTGAAACAGACAGGGAGCAGAGGACACAGACAGGGAGGAGAGGACAGGACACAGACAGGGAGGAGAGGACAGGACACAGACAGGGAGGAGAGGACAGGACAGGAGGAGAGGACAGAAACAGACAGGGAGGAGAGTGAAACAGACAGGGAGGAGAGGACAGGACACAGACAGGGAGGAGAGGACAGGACACAGACAGGGAGGGAGAGGACACAGACAGGGAGGGAGAGGACACAGACAGGGAGGAGAGGACAGGACACAGACAGGGAGGAGAGGACAGGAAACAGACAGGAGGAGAGGACAGGACACAGACAGGGAGGAGAGGACAGGACACAGACAGGGAGGAGAGGACAGTGAAACAGACAGGGAGGAGAGGAGAGGACACAGACAGGGAGGAGAGGACAGTGAAACAGACAGGGAGCAGAGGACACAGACAGGGAGGAGAGGACAGGACACAGACAGGGAGGAGAGGACAGGACACAGACAGGGAGGAGAGGACAGTGAAACAGACAGGGAGGAGAGGACAGGACACAGACAGGGAGGAGAGGACAGGACACAGACAGGGAGGAGAGGACAGTGAAACAGACAGGGAGGAGAGGACAGTGAAACAGACAGGGAGGAGAGGACACAGACAGGGAGGAGAGGACACAGACAGGGAGGAGAGGACAGTGAAACAGACAGGGAGGAGGACAGGACACAGACAGGGAGGAGAGGACAGGACACAGACAGGGAGGAGAGGACAGGACACAGACAGGGAGGAGAGGACAGTGAAACAGACAGGGAGGAGAGGACAGAGACAGGGAGGAGAGGACAGTGAAACAGACAGGGAGGAGAGGATAGGACACAGACAGGGAGGAGAGGACAGGACACAGACAGGGAGGAGAGGACAGTGAAACAGACAGGGAGGAGAGGACAGAGACAGGGAGGAGAGGATAGGACACAGACAGGGAGGAGAGGACAGTAAAACAGCCATGAAGGAGAGGAGGAGAAAGAGGAGAAATATTGCAGGTCCACCAAGATAGACATCAGGAACACAGACAGAAAGAGAAGGAATACTACAGGAAATAAGGGACATTGAAAACAGAGAAAGATGGAGAGGACACATAGATTGTTAACCAGAGCCACATTATTTCAACCACTGAGAATGTTACAACAGGACACAGACAGGGAGGAGAGGACAGGAACAGACAGGGAGGAGAGGACAGTGAAACAGACAGGAGGCGAGTTACTAAGAGTTCCAGAAGAGGACAGGACACAGCCAGGGAGGAGAGGACAGTGAAAGAGTTCCAGAAGGACACAACAGGAGGAGAGGACACAGAGTTCCAGAAGTTACAACAGCCAGGGAGGAGTTACTAAGAGTTCCAGAACGTTACAACAGCAGACAGGGACTAAGAGTTCCAGAACAGACAGGGTTACAACAGCCAGGACACAGAGAGTTCCAGAACGACAGAACAGGGAGGAGAGTTACTAAGAGTTCCAGAACGACAGTAAACAGCAGGGAGGAGTTAATAAGAGTTCCAGAACGTTACAGGACACAGACAGGGAGGAGAGGACACTGAAACAGAGTTCCAGAACGTGAAACAGCCGGGAGGAGACTAAGAGTTCCAGAACGTTACAACAGCAGACAGGGAGGAGAGGACAGTAAAACAGCCATGAAGGAGAGGAGGAGAAAGAAGAGTTCCAGAACGTTCAGAACAACAGAAAGAGAAGTCGGGAATACTAAGAAATAAGGACATTGAAAACAGAGAAAGATTACTAAGAGTTCCAGAAGCCACATTATTTCAACTCCACTGTCTCTGAGAATGTTACAACAGCCGCGCGTTACTAAGAGTTCCAGAACGTTACAACAGTCGCGAGTTACTAAGAGTTCCAGAACGTTACAACAGTCGCGAGTTACTAAGAGTTCCAGAACGTTACAACAGTCGCGAGTTACTAAGAGTTCCAGAACGTTACAACAGCCGCGAGTTACTAAGAGTTCCAGAACGTTACAACAGCCGCTACTAAGAGTTTCATCCTAACTGAAGAGTTCCAGCAGCACGTTAAACAGGAGGACAGTTACTAAGAGTTCCAGAACGACTTACAACAGCCCAGCTAATAAGAGTTCCAGTGTGGCTTACAACAGCCAACTTAGTGGCGTCTCAACTGATACTCTATCAGAACCTCGAGTTACTAAGAGTTCCAGAACGTTACAACAGTGAGTTACTAAGAGTCCCAACTTACGTTACAACAGTCGCGATAGTTACTAGAGAGTTCATGGAATGTTACAACAGTCGCGAGTTACTAAGAGTTCCAGAACGTTACAACAGTCGAGAGTTACTAAGAGTTCCAGAACGTTACAACAGTCGTCAGTTACCTAAGAGTTCCAGAACGTTACAACAGCCAGTACCTGGTGGTACTAAGAGTTTCATCCTAACCTGTGACATTCCCAGCAGCACCAGTTGAAACATGGAGGACAGGACAGAGGCTAGTACCTGGTGGTGACAGATGTTTTCAGCCCAGCTAATAAAAGGTTAGTGTGGCTTAACACACAGTACCTGGTGGAGGACTGTCTGAAAGGGTCCCAACCTGGTGGTGGAGTGTCAACTGATACTCTATCAGAACCTGGTGGCACCTCATCACACCACGTTCTTTAGTAAAGCAGGTACCTGGGGAGAGAGAGTGTGTGTGTGTCGTTACGTGGGTACCTAGTGGTGTGAGTGTGCCGTTACGTCAGTACCTGGTGGTGTGAGTGTGCCGTTACGTCAGTACCTGGTGGTGTGAGTGTGTGTCGTTACGTCAGTACCTGGTGGTGTGAGTGTGTGTCGTTACGTCAGTACCTGGTGGTGTGAGTGTGTGTCGTTACGTCAGTACCTGGTGGTGTGAGTGTGTGTCGTTACGTCAGTACCTGGTGGTGTGAGTGTGTGTCGTTACGTCAGTACCTGGTGGTGTGAGTGTGTGTCGTTACGTCAGTACCTGGTGGTGTGAGTGTGTGGCGTTACGTCAGTACCTGGTGGTGTGAGTGTGTGGCGTTACGTCAGTACCTGGTGGTGTGAGTGTGTGTCGTTACGTCAGTACCTGGTGGTGTGAGTGTGCCGTTACGTCAGTACCTGGTGGTGTGAGTGTGCCGTTACGTCAGTACCTGGTGGTGTGAGTGTGTCGTTACGTCAGTACCTGGTGGTGTGAGTGTGTCGTTACGTCAGTACCTGGTGGTGTGAGTGTGTCGTTACGTCAGTACCTGGTGGTGTGAGTGTGCCGTTACGTCAGTACCTGGTGGTGTGAGTGTGCCGTTACGTCAGTACCTGGTGGTGTGAGTGTGTCGTTACGTCAGTACCTGGTGGTGTGAGTGTGTGAGTGTGTGTCGTTACGTCAGTACCTGGTGGTGTGAGTGTGTCGTTACGTCAGTACCTGGTGGTGTGAGTGTGTTTCGTTACGTCAGTACCTGGTGGTGTGAGTGTGTGTCGTTACGTCAGTACCTGGTGGTGTGAGTGTGTCGTTACGTCAGTACCTGGTGGTGTGAGTGTGTGTCGTTACGTCAGTACCTGGTGGTGTGAGTGTGTGTCGTTACGTCAGTACCTGGTGGTGTGAGTGTGTGTCGTTACGTCAGTACCTGGTGGTGTGAGTGTGTGTCGTTACGTCAGTACCTGGTGGTGTGAGTGTGTCGTTACGTCAGTACCTGGTGGTGCGAGTGTGTCGTTACGTCAGTACCTGGTGGTGTGAGTGTGTCGTTACGTCAGTACCTGGTGGTGTGAGTGTGTGTCGTTACGTCAGTACCTGGTGGTGCGAGTGTGTGTCGTTACGTCAGTACCTGGTGGTGCGAGTGTGTGTCGTTACGTCAGTACCTGGTGGTGCGAGTGTGTCGTTACGTCAGTACCTGGTGGTGCGAGTGTGTGTCGTTACGTCAGTACCTGGTGGTGCGAGTGTGTCGTTACGTCAGTACCTGGTGGTGCGAGTGTGTGTCGTTACGTCAGTACCTGGTGGTGCGAGTGTGTGTCGTTACGTCAGTACCTGGTGGTGCGAGTGTGTGTCGTTACGTCAGTACCTGGTGGTGCGAGTGTGTGTCGTTACGTCAGTACCTGGTGGTGAGTGTGTGTCGTTACGTCAGTACCTGGTGGTGCGAGTGTGTCGTTACGTCAGTACCTGGTGGTGTGTGTCGTTACGTCAGTACCTGGTGGTGTGAGTGTGTCGTTACGTCAGTACCTGGTGGTGTGAGTGTGTCGTTACGTCAGTACCTGGTGGTGTGAGTGTGTCGTTACGTCAGTACCTGGGTGTGAGTGTGTCGTTACGTGGGTACCTGGTGGTGTGAGTGTGTCGTTACGTGGGTACCTGGTGGTGTGAGTGTGTCGTTACGTGGGTACCTGGTGGTGTGAGTGTGTCGTTACGTGGGTACCTGGTGGTGTGAGTGTGTGTCGTTACGTGGGTACCTGGTGGTGTGAGTGTGTCGTTACGTCAGTACCTGGTGGTGTGAGTGTGTCGTTACGTCAGTACCTGGTGGTGTGAGTGTGTGTCGTTACGTCAGTACCTGGTGGTGTGAAAGTGTCGTTACGTCAGTACCTGGTGGTGTGAAAGTGTCGTTACGTCAGTACCTGGTGGTGTGAGTGTGTCGTTACGTCAGTACCTGGTGGTGTGAGTGTGCCGTTACGTCAGTACCTGGTGGTGTGAGTGTGTCGTTACGTCAGTACCTGGTGGTGTGAGTGTGTCGTTACGTCAGTACCTGGGTGTGAGTGTGCCGTTACGTCAGTACCTGGTGGTGTGAGTGTGTGTCGTTACGTCAGTACCTGGTGGTGTGAGTGTGCCGTTACGTCAGTACCTGGTGGTGTGAGTGTGTGGAGGGGCCGTTGGCTCCCTCGTAGAAGCGTCTCTCAGCCTCGTCGTAGCGGGGCTTCTCAAACCAGATGTTATCTTCACCAAGGCACTGTAGACCAGACATGATGATACTGATGGAGAAGGAGAGAGAGAAAGTGAGAAGAACAGAGAGGAAGTTAGAGTCATGAGCTCCTGAGAACTTCTGCAAAAATAATTTAATTTGAGTTGAATAAATGTAGATAAAATCCAAGTTTTTCACAAGGACATACAGGATACTACATCCAAACCTTCACTCCACAGCCAAATTCCAGACCTACAAACATGTCTGGTTAGAGTAACAGAGTTCCAGAATGTTACAACAGCCGCGAGTTACTAAGAGTTCCAGAATGTTACAACAGCTGCGAGTTACTAAGAGTTCCAGAATGTTACAACAGCCGCGAGTTACTAAGAGTTCCAGAATGTTACAACAGCTGCGAGTTACTAAGAGTTCCAGAACGTTAGAACAGCCGCGAGTTACTAAGAGTTCCAGAATGTTACAACAGCCGCAAGTTACTAAGAGTTCCAGAACGTTACAACAGCCGCGAGTTACTAAGAGTTCCAGAATGTTACAACAGCTGCGAGTTACTAAGAGTTCCAGAACGTTAGAACAGCCGCGAGTTACTAAGAGTTCCAGAATGTTACAACAGCCGCGAGTTACTAAGAGTTCCAGAACGTTACAACACCCGCGAGTTACTAAGAGTTCCAGAATGTCTGGTTAGAGTGTTGGACTAGTTAACTGTAAGGTTGCAAGCTTGGATCCCCTGAGCTGACAAGGTGAAAATCTATCGTTCTGCCCCTGAACAAGGCAGTTAACCCACTGTTCCTAAACCGTCATTGAAAATAAGAATTTCTTCTTAACTGATAAACGCAAATCCGACTATTACCCCTGGTCAGACAAAAACGCTACTCGTCAGTGAAGAGCACTTTTTCCCAGTCCTGTCTGGCCAACGACGGTGGATTTGTGCCAATAGGAGACGTTGTTGCCAGTGATGTCCGGTGAGGACCTGCTATACAACAGGCATACAAGCCCTCAGTCCAGCCTCTCTTAGCCTATTGTGGACAGTCTGAACACTGATGGAGGGACTGTGCGTTCCTGGTGTAACTTGGGTAGTTGTTGCCATCCTGTACCTGTCCCGCAGGTGTGATGTTCAGATGTACCGATCCTGTGCAGGTGTTGTTACATGTGGTCTGCCACGGCGAGGACGATCAGCTGTCCACCCTGTAGCGCTGTCTTAGGCGTCTCACAGTACAGACATTGCAATTTATTGCCCTGGCCACATCTGCAGTCCTCATGCCTCCTTGCAGCATGCCTAAGGCACATTCACGCAGATGAGCAGGGACCCTGGGCATCTTTCTTTTGGTGTTTTTCAGAGTCAGTAGAAAGGCCTCTTTAGGGTCCTATGTTTTCATAACTGTGACCTTAATTGCCTACCGTCTGCAAGCTGTTAGTGTCTTAACGACCGTTTCACAGGTGCATGTTCATTAATTGTTTATGGTTCATTGAACAAGCATGGGAAACAGTGTTTAAATCCTTTACAATGAAGATCTGGGAAGTTTTTTCCGATTTTTACGAATTCTTTGAAAGACAGGATCCCGAAAAAGGGATGTTTATATGTATTTATTATGGATCCCTATTAGTTCCTGCCAAGGCAGCAGCTACTCTTCCTGGGGTTTATTATGGATCCCCATTAGTTCCTGCCAAGGCAGCAGCTACTCTTCCTGGGGGTTTATTATGGATCCCCATTAGTTCCTGCCAAGGCAGCAGCTACTCTTCCTGGGGTTTATTATGGATCCCCATTAGTTCCTGCCAAGGCAGCAGCTACTCTTCCTGGGGTTTATTATGGATCCCCATTAGTTCCTGCCAAGGCAGCAGCTACTCTTCCTGGGGTTTATTATGGATCCCTATTAGTTCCTGCCAAGGCAGCAGCTACTCTTCCTGGGGTTTATTATGGATCCCCATTAGGTCCTGCCAAGGCAGCAGCTACTCTTCCTGGGGTTTATTATGGATCCCCATTAGTTCCTGCCAAGGCAGCAGCTACTCTTCCTGGGGTTTATTATGGATCCCCATTAGTTCCTGCCAAGGCAGCAGCTACTCTTCCTGGGGTTTATTATGGAACCCCATTAGTTCCTGCCAAGGCAGCAGCTACGCGTCCTGGGGTTTATTATGGATCCCCATTAGTTCCTGTCAAGGCAGCACCTACTCTTCCTGGGGTTTATTATGGATCCCCATTAGTTCCTGCCAAGGCAACAGCTACGCGTCCTGGGGTTTATTATGGATCCCCATTAGTTCCTGCCAAGGCAGCAGCTACTCTTCCTGGGGGTTTATTATGGATCCCCATTAGTTCCTGCCAAGGCAGCAGCTACTCTTCCTGGGGTTTATTATGGATCCCCATTAGTTCCTGCCAAGGCAGCAGCTACTCTTCCTGGGGTTTATTATGGATCCCTATTAGTTCCTGCCAAGGCAGCAGCTACTCTTCCTGGGGTTTATTATGGATCCCCATTAGGTCCTGCCAAGGCAGCAGCTACTCTTCCTGGGGTTTATTATGGATCCCCATTAGTTCCTGCCAAGGCAGCAGCTACTCTTCCTGGGGTTTATTATGGATCCCCATTAGTTCCTGCCAAGGCAGCAGCTACGCGTCCTGGGGTTTATTATGGATCCCCATTAGTTCCTGTCAAGGCAGCACCTACTCTTCCTGGGGTTTATTATGGATCCCCATTAGTTCCTGCCAAGGCAACAGCTACGCGTCCTGGGGTTTATTATGGATCCCCATTAGTTCCTGCCAAGGCAGCAGCTACTCTTCCTGGGGGTTTATTATGGATCCCCATTAGTTCCTGCCAAGGCAGCAGCTACTCTTCCTGGGGTTTATTATGGATCCCCATTAGTTCCTGCCAAGGCAGCAGCTACTCTTCCTGGGGTTTATTATGGATCCCCATTAGTTCCTGCCAAGGCAGCACCTACTCTTCCTGGGGTCCAGCAAAACGAAGTTATACATTTTTTTAAACAGTACAATACATTCACAACAGATTTCGCAACATTTTAAGTGTGTTCCCTCAGACCACTACTCTACTACCACATACCTACAACACAGTGTGTTCCCTCAGACCACTACTCTACTACCACATACCTACAACACAGTGTGTTCCCTCAGACCACTACTCTACTACCACATACCTACAACACAGTGTGTTCCCTCAGACCACTACTCTACTACCACATACCTACAACACAGTGTGTTCCCTCAGACCACTACTCTACTACCACATACCTACAACACAGTGTGTTCCCTCAGACCACTACTCTACTACCACATACCTACAACACAGTGTGTTCCCTCAGACCACTACTCTACTACCACATATCTACAACACAGTGTGTTCCCTCAGACCACTACTCTACTACCACATACCTACAACACAGTGTGTTCCCTCAGGCCCCTACTCTACTACCACATACCTACAACACAAAATACATAAATCGAATTTGACTTATTTTGCATGAGTTACTTGATGTGGACTAGAGTTCCATGTAGTCATGGCTCTACTTAGTACTGTGCGCCTTCCATAGTCTGATCTGGACTTGGGGACTGTGAAGAGACCTCTGGTGGCATGTCTTGTGGGGTATGTATGGGTGTTTGAGCTGTGTGCCAGTAGTTTAAACAGACCTCTGGTGGCTTGTCTTGTGGGGTATGTATGGGTGTCCGAGCTGTGTGTTAGTAGTTTAAACAGACCTCTGGTGGCATGTCTTGTGGGGTATGTATGGGTGTCTGAGCTGTGTGTTAGTAGTTTAAACAGACCTCTGGTGGCATGTCTTGTGGGGTATGTATGGGTGTCCGAGCTGTGCGCCAGTAGTTAAGACAGACAGCTCGGTGCATTCAACATGTCAATACCGCTCATAAATACAAGTAGTGATGAAGTCAAGCTCTCTTCCACTTCGAGCCAGGAGAGATTGACATGCATATTATTAATGTTAGCTCTCTGTGTACATCCAAGGGCCAGCCATGCTGCAATTTTCCTTAGTCCCTCTTTGTGGCACCTGACCACAGGACTGAACAGTAGTCCAGGTGTGACTAAACTAGGGCCTGTAGGACCTGCCTTGTTGATAGTGTTGTTAAGAAGGTAGAAACTAGGGCCTGTAGGACCTGCCTTGTTGATAGTGTTGTTCAGAAGGTAGAAACTAGGGCCTGTAGGACCTGCCTTGTTGATAGTGTTGTTAAGAAGGTAGAAACTAGGGCCTGTAGAACCTGCCTTGTTGATAGTGCTGTTAAGAAGGTAGAAACTAGGACCTGTAGGACCTGCCTTGTTGATAGTGCTGTTAAGAAGGTAGAAACTAGGGCCTGTAGAACCTGCCTTGTTGATAGTGCTGTTAAGAAGGTAGAAACTAGGGCCTGTAGGACCTGCCTTGTTGATAGTGTTGTTAAGAAGGTAGAAACTAGGGCCTGTAGGACCTGCCTTGTTGATAGTGCTGTTAAGAAGGTAGAAACTAGGGCCTGTAGGACCTGCCTTGTTAAGAAGGTAGAAACTAGGGCCTGTAGGACCTGCCTTGTTGATAGTGTTGTTAAGAAGGTAGAAACTAGTGCCTGTAGGGCCTGCCTTGTTGATAGTGTTGTTAAGAAGGTAGAAACTAGGGCCTGTAGGACCTGCCTTGTTGATAGTGCTGTTAAGAAGGTAGAAACTAGGGCCTGTAGGACCTGCCTTGTTGATAGTGTTGTTAAGAAGGTAGAAACTAGGGCCTGTAGAACCTGCCTTGTTGATAGTGCTGTTAAGAAGGTAGAAACTAGGGCCTGTAGGACCTGCCTTGTTGATAGTGCTGTTAAGAAGGTAGAAACTAGGGCCTGTAGGACCTGCCTTGTTGATAGTGTTGTTAAGAAGGTAGAAACTAGGGCCTGTAGGACCTGCCTTGTTGATAGTGTTGTTAAGAAGGTAGAAACTAGGGCCTGTAGGACCTGCCTTGTTGATAGTGTTGTTAAGAAGGTAGAAACTAGGGCCTGTAGGACCTGCCTTGTTGATAGTGCTGTTAAAGGTAGAAACTAGGGCCTGTAGGACCTGCCTTGTTGATAGTGCTGTTAAAGGTAGAAACTAGGGCCTGTAGGACCTGCCTTGTTGATAGTGTTGTTAAGAAGGTAGAAACTAGGGCCTGTAGGACCTGCCTTGTTGATAGTGCTGTTAAGAAGGTAGAAACTAGGGCCTGTAGGACCTGCCTTGTTGATAGTGCTGTTAAGAAGGTAGAAACTAGGACCTGTAGGACCTGCCTTGTTGATAGTGCTGTTAAGAAGGTAGAAACTAGAGCCTGTAGGACCTGCCTTGTTGATAGTGTTTGTTAAGGTAGAAACTAGGGCCTGTAGGACCTGCCTTGTTGATAGTGTTGTTAAGAAGGTAGAAACTAGGGCCTGTAGGACCTGCCTTGTTGATAGTGTTGTTAAGAAGGTAGAAACTAGGACCTGCCTTGTTGATAGTGCTGTCTAGAAGGTAGAAACTAGGGCCTGTAGGACCTGCCTTGTTGATAGTGTTGTTAAGAAGGTAGAAACTAGGGCCTGTAGGACCTGCCTTGTTGATAGTGTTGTTAAGAAGGTAGAAACTAGGGCCTGTAGGACCTGCCTTGTTGATAGTGCTGTTAAAGGTAGAAACTAGGGCCTGTAGGACCTGCCTTGTTGATAGTGTTGTTAAGAAGATAGAGCAGCACTTTATTATGGACAGACTTCTCCCCATCTTAGCTACTGTTGTATCAATATATTGACCATGACAGGTTACAATCCAGGGTTACTCCAAGCAGTTTAGTCAACTCATCTTGCACAATGTCCACATTAGAGGTTAGTTGAGGTTTAGGGTTTAGTGAAGGATTTGTACCAGGCGCAACAGGAACGTTCATATGAACACTGAAGAAGCTCTCAACTGGACCGGGCGTGTATGGTGTTGTGTGGGAGAGGGGGCGTGTGTGGTGTTGTGTGGGAGAGGGGGCGTGTGTGGTGTTGTGTGGGGAGAGGGGCGTGTGGTGTTGTGTGGGAGAGGGGGCGTGTGTGGTGTTGTGTGGGAGAGGGGCGTGTGTGGTGTTGTGTGGGAGAGGGGGCGTGTGTGGTGTTGTGTGGGAGAGGGGCGTGTGTGGTGGTGTGTGGGAGAGGGGGCGTGTGTGGTGTTGTGGGAGAGGGGCGTGTGTGGTGTTGTGTGGGAGGGGGCGTGTGTGGTGTTGTGTGGGGAGAGGGGGAGTATGGTGGTGTGTGGGAGAGGGGGCGTGTATGGTGTTGTGTGGGAGAGGGGCGTGTATGGTGTTGTGTGGGAGAGGGGGCGTGTATGGTGTTGTGTGGGAGAGGGGGCGTATGGTGTTGTGTGGGAGAGGGGGCGTGTATGGTGTTGTGTGGGAGAGGGGCGTGTATGGTGTTGTGTGGGAGAGGAGGCGTGTATGGTGTTGTGTGGGAGAGGGGCGTGTCTGGTGTTGTGTGGGAGAGGGGGCGTGTATGGTGTTGTGTGGGAGAGGGGGCGTGTATGGTGTTGTGTGGGAGAGGGGCGTGTATGGTGTTGTGTGGGAGAGGGGGCGTGTATGGTGTTGTGTGGGAGAGGGGCGTGTGTGGTGTTGTGTGGGAGAGGGGGCGTGTGTGGTGTTGTGTGGGCGAGGGGGCGTGTGGTGTTGTGTGGGCGAGGGGGCGTGTGTGGTGTTGTGTGGGCGTGTGTGGTGTTGTGTGGGAGAGGGGGCGTGTGTGGTGTTGTGTGGGAGAGGGGGCGTGTGTGGTGTTGTGGGAGAGGGGGCGTGTATGGTGTTGTGTGGAGAGGGGGTGTGTGTGGTGTTGTGTGGGAGAGGGGCGTGTGTGGTGTTGTGGAGAGGGGCGTGTGTGGTGTTGTGTGGGAGAGGGGGCGTGTGTGGTGTTGTGTGGGGGCGTGTGGTGTTGTGTGTGGGCGAGGCGTGTGTGGTGTTGTGTGGGCGAGGGGGCGTGTGTGGTGTTGTGTGGGGAGGGGGCGTGTGTGGTGTTGTGTGGGGAGGGGCGTGTGTGGTGTTGTGTGGGCGAGGGGCGTGTGTGGTGTTGTGTGGGCGAGGGGGCGTGTGGTGTTGTGTGGGCGAGGGGGCGTGTGTGGTGTTGTGTGGGCGAGGGGCGTGTGTGGTGTTGTGTGGGAGAGGGGGCGTGTGTGGTGTTGTGTGGGAGGGGCGTGTGTGGTGTGGGAGAGGGGCGTGTGTGGTGTTGTGTGGGAGAGGGGGCGTGTGTGGTGTTGTGTGGGAGAGGGGGCGTGTGTGGTGTTGTGTGGGAGAGGGGGCATGTGTTGTGTGGGAGAGGGGGCGTGTGGTGTGGGAGAGGGGGCATGTGGTGTGGGAGGGGGCGCGTGTGGTGTTGTGGGAGAGGGGCGTGTGTGGTGTTGTGTGGGAGGGGCGTGTGTGGTGTTGTGTGGAGAGGGGGCGTGTGTGGTGTTGTGTGGGAGAGGGGCGTGTGTGGTGTTGTGTGGGAGGGGCGTGTATGGTGTTGTGTGGGAGAGGGGCGTGTATGGTGTTGTGTGGGAGAGGGGGCGTGTATGGTGTTGTGTGGGAGAGGGGCGTGTGTGGTGTTGTGTGGGCGAGGGGCGTGTGTGGTGTTGTGTGGGCGAGGGGCGTGTGTGGTGTTGTGTGGGAGAGGGGGCGTGTATGGTGTTGTGTGGGAGAGGGGGCGCGTGTGGTGTTGTGTGGGAGAGGGGGCGTGTATGGTGTTGTGTGGGAGAGGAGGCGTGTATGGTGTTGTGTGGGAGAGGGGCGTGTATGGTGTTGTGTGGGAGAGGGGCGTGTATGGTGTTGTGTGGGAGAGGGGGCGTGTATGGTGTTGTGTGGGAGGGGGCGTGTATGGTGTTGTGTGGGAGAGGGGCGTGTATGGTGTTGTGTGGGAGAGGGGCGTGTATGGTGTTGTGTGGGAGAGGGGGCGTGTGTGGTGTTGTGTGGGCGAGGGGCGTGTGGTGTTGTGTGGGCGAGGGGGCGTGTGTGGTGTTGTGTGGGCGTGTGTGGTGTTTGTGGGGAGGGGCGTGTGTGGTGTTGTGTGGGAGAGGGGCGTGTGTGGTGTTGTGTGGGAGAGGGGGCGTGTGGTGTTGTGTGGGAGAGGGGCGTGTGTGGTGTTGTGTGGGAGAGAGGGGGCGTGTGTGGTGTTGTGTGGGAGAGGGGCGTGTGTGGTGTTGTGTGGAGAGGGGCGTGTGTGGTGTTGTGTGGGAGAGGGGCGTGTGTGGTGTTGTGTGGGGCGTGTGTGGTGTTGTGTGGGCGAGGGGCGTGTGGTGTTGTGTGGGCGAGGGGCGTGTGGTGTTGTGTGGGGGGGGCGTGTGGTGTTGTGTGGGCGAGGGGGCGTGTGTGGTGTTGTGTGGGCGAGGGGCGTGTGTGGTGTTGTGTGGGCGAGGGGGCGTGTGTGGTGTTGTGTGGGCGAGGGGCGTGTGTGGTGTTGTGTGGGAGAGGGGGCGTGTGTGGTGTTGTGTGGGAGAGGGGCGTGTGTGGTGTGGGAGAGGGGGCGTGTGTGGTGTTGTGTGGAGAGGGGCGTGTGTGGTGTGTGTGGGAGAGGGGCGTGTGGTGTTGTGTGGGAGAGGGCATGTGTTGTGTGGGAGAGGGGGCGTGTGGTGTGGGAGAGGGGGCGTGTGGTGTGGGAGAGAGGGGGCGTGTGTGGTGTTGTGTGGGAGAGGGGGCGTGTGTGGTGTTGTGTGGGAGAGGGGGCGTGTGTGGTGTTGTGTGGGAGAGGGGCGTGTGTGGTGTTGTGTGGGAGAGGGGGCGTGTGTGGTGTTGTGTGGGAGAGGCGTGTATGGTGTTGTGTGGGAGAGGGGGCGTGTATGGTGTTGTGTGGGAGAGGGGCGTGTATGGTGTTGTGTGGGAGAGGGGCGTGTGTGGTGTTGTGTGGGCGAGGGGGCGTGTGTGGTGTTGTGTGGGCGAGGGGCGTGTGTGGTGTTGTGTGGGCGTGTGTGGTGTTGTGTGGGAGAGGGGCGTGTGTGGTGTTGTGTGGGAGAGGGGCGTGTGTGGTGTTGTGTGGGAGAGGGGGCGTGTATGGTGTTGTGTGGGAGAGGGGGCGTGTGTGGTGTTGTGTGGGAGAGGGGCGTGTGTGGTGTTGTGTGGGAGAGGGGGCGTGTGTGGTGTTGTGTGGGGAGGGGCGTGTGTGGTGTTGTGTGGGGCGTGTGTGGTGTTGTGTGGGGCGTGTGGTGTTGTGTGGGCGAGGGGCGTGTGTGGTGTTGTGTGGGCGAGGGGGCGTGTGTGGTGTTGTGTGGGGAGGCGTGTGTGGTGTTGTGTGGGCGAGGGGGCGTGTGTGGTGTGTGGGCGAGGGGGCGTGTGTGGTGTTGTGTGGGCGAGGGGCGTGTGTGGTGTTGTGTGGGCGAGGGGCGTGTGTGGTGTTGTGTGGGAGAGGGCGTGTGTGGTGTTGTGTGGAGAGGGGGCGTGTGTGGTGTGGGAGAGGGGGCGTGTGTGGTGTTGTGTGGGAGAGGGGCGTGTGTGGTGTTGTGTGGGAGAGGGGCGTGTGTGGTGTTGTGTGGGAGAGGGGGCATGTGTTGTGTGGGAGAGGGGCGTGTGGTGTGGGAGAGGGGGCATGTGTGGTGTGGGAGAGGGGGCGTGTGTGGTGTTGTGTGGGAGAGGGGGCGTGTGTGGTGTTGTGTGGGAGAGGGGGCGTGTGTGGTGTTGTGTGGGAGAGGGGGCGTGTGTGGTGTTGTGTGGGAGAGGGGGCGTGTGTGGTGTTGTGTGGGAGAGGGGGCGTGTGTGGTGTTGTGTGGGAGAGGGGTTTAGTGATGTCAACTAAAATACTACACTGAACAAAAATATAAAAATAACATGTAAAGTGTTGGTCCCATGTTTCATGAGTTGAAATAAAAGATCCCAGAAATGTTAGATTAGGGTCTAATGAATATATTTCAATGAACTGATGTTCTTCTATGAACTGTAACTTGGGAAAATCTTTGAAATGGTTGCTTTTCTATTGTTGTCCATGGTACCTCTATATAGTCCTGTGGATTAGAGAAGTTGAGTTGAATGGTGAGCCTGTCAGGTAGCCTTCATTCTCTCCTAGCATCTAGCCTAGCGGACGCCATTTTCCCGATTCATGACCACTTTGTTCCTCTGGACGTCGATGTCGTCACTAATGTTGACCATCCTTCAAGGGTAAAAACTCCAGTATGTTTTGAACAGATTATGAGACATGAGGTCTGGACTGTTGGTGTTCTAAGAGGAGTCTCTACACAATTAGCATTATTTTACCCATTGGTCAAAAGGTGCGTTTTCGATTGGACACCTTAAAAATAGGAATCCATAACATTACAGCTGCATTTACCATTAAGAAAACTTGACATTTTAACCGAGAAGCTCAGAGATGGGTGTCTGTTCTTTCCTCACGTCACCGACTTAAAACATGTTTTATTTTTTCAAGGGTAAACGTTTGCTTAACAAGTCACATAATAGCATGGTTAAGTTTTTAATTATACTGGGATGGGGTCTCAATACACCCACACTACGCAGATACAGGCGTCCTTCCGAACTCAGTGGCCGGAGAGGAAGGAAACTGCTCAGGGATTTCACCATGAGACCAATGGTGACTTTAAAACAGTTACAGAGTTTAATGGCTGTGATAGGAGAAAACTGAGGATGGATCAACAACATTGTAGTTACTCCACAATACTAACCTACTTGACAGAGTGAAAAGAAGGACGCCTGTACAGAATAAAAATATTCCAAAAACATGAATCCTGTTTGAAACAAGCCACTTAAAAGACAAAGCAATTCACTTTGTGTCCTGAATACAAAATGTTATGTTTGGGAAAATCCAATACATACTGGATTTGAAGCATAGTGGTGGCTGCATCATGGCTATTCTTGATATATTTTTTTCCCGGATAAAAATAAACTGAACGGAGCGCAGGGAAAACTCCTAGAGGAAAAGCCGTTTGTCTGCTTTACACCAGACACTGGGAGATCAGTACACCTTTCAGCAGGACAATAACATACGACACCATGAAGACAGTGAATACTCCAGAATGACCATGTTACAGTTTTCACTTAAAATCGGCTTGAAAATCTATGGCAAAAGTTGAAAATTGCCGTTTGCCACGATCCTCAACACCTTGACAGAGATTGAGGACTTTTACAATCCAGGTGTGGAAAGCTCTTCCGAGACACACCCCAGAAGACTCACAGCTGTAATCGCTGCCAAAGCCGTTCCAACAGGTATGGACTCGTTGGTGAATAACTTATCAAAATCAAGGTATATTTATTTTCATTAACCTTTAAAAAAAAAAGACAATTAAATTAATTTTAATTCCACTTTGTAACAATAAAATGTATAAAATCCCAGGGGTGAATACCTGAATACCTCAGATTCTTTACAGGCAGATCATGTTATGCCATTTGCCCATAGGATCCCATTCAACTTGGAAACACATAAAATACCTTAGAAAACACCCACATCCTAATAGACCAATATTATTATGTTTGGAGAATTATGTTTATTTTTTAAAGTCACTTCATGCCTAAAGAGTGACTGCCTTTAAAAAGCAACCCTTTGAAAACGGTCTGTTGCATTGAGTCAGAAACATTTATTCTTGTGTCAAAATTGACTACGAAGTGTAAATATGATAATTTGTCATAATGTCAATCTGGTCTAAAACAGAGTTTGGAACATCTGTGTGTCACTACAGGTAAATGGAAGTGTTTTTTTTTATTTTACCTTTATTTAACCAGGCAAGTCAGTTAAGAACCAATTCTTATTTTCAATGACGGCCTAGGAACAGTGGGTTAACTGCCTGTTCAGGGACAAAACGACAGATTTGTACCTTGTCAGCTCGGGGGTTTGAACCTGCAACCTTCCGGTTACTAGCCCAACGCTCTAACCACTAGGTCCGTTTGCCAAATAACATGGGGTGAACAGCTGGATTTGAACCTGCAACGCATTAGTTTGATGTCAAATTGCGTGACTAAGACCTCCTCGGCAAAAACTTCAAATGAATTACAGATTGCGTGAGTCATCTTAGATTCTTTCTCATCTGATCAAATCTGGGGATTTGGAGGAAATACACCTCAACTGAAGTCGTGTTTTTCTAATGAGCAACAACGTGCCAATCGGCGTGTTCAGTGGCACCAAGTCCACTTCTTAAAATACACGCAATAACAGTACCTCTAGTTACACTAAAATAAGGGGCGCTTTTGTCAATTGCATTAAGTGACCACGGCTTCCTATAGCATCATGGTACATGTCTAGTGATCACGGTTTCCTCTATCATGGTACATGTCTAGTATGGCTTCCTATAGCAGTATGGTACATGTCTAGTATGGCTTCCTATAGCATCATGGTACATGTCTAGTGAGCATTGCTTCATATAGCATCATTGTACATGTCTAGTGACCACGGTTTCCTCTATCATGGTACATGTCTAGTGATCATTGCTTCCTATAGCAGCATGGCACATGTCTAGTGAGTATGGCTTCCTATAGCGTCATGGTACATGTCTAGTGATCACGGCTTCCTATAGCATCATGGTACATGTCTAATTTGTAAGTCGCTCTGGATAAGAGCGTCTGCTAAATGACTTAAATGTAAATGTAATGTAAATGATCATGGCTTCCTATATCATCATGGTACATGTCTAGTGATCACAGCTTCCTATAGCAGCAGGGTACATGTCTAGTGATCATGGCTTCCTATAGCAGCATGGTACAGGTCTAGTGATCATGGCTTCCTATAGCAGCATGGTACAGGTCTAGTGATCACATCTTCCTATAGCAGCAGGGTACATGTCTAGTGATCATGGCTTCCTATAGCAGCATGGTACAGGTCTAGTGATCATGGCTTCCTATAGCATCATGGTACATGTCTAGTGATCACATCTTCCTATAGCAGCAGGGTACATGTCTAGTGATCATGGCTTCCTATAGCAGCATGGTACAGGTCTAGTGATCATGGCTTCCTATAGCATCATGGTACATGTCTAGTGATCACATCTTCCTATAGCATCATGGTACATGTCTAGTGATCACATCTTCCTATAGCATCATGGTACATGTCTAGTGATCACATCTTCCTATAGCAGCAGGGTACATGTCTAGTGATCATGGCTTCCTATAGCAGCATGGTACAGGTCTAGTGATCATGGCTTCCTATAGCAGCATGGTACAGGTCTAGTGATCACATCTTCCTATAGCAGCAGGGTACATGTCTAGTGATCATGGCTTCCTATAGCAGCATGGTACAGGTCTAGTGATCATGGCTTCCTATAGCATCATGGTACATGTCTAGTGATCACATCTTCCTATAGCAGCAGGGTACATGTCTAGTGATCATGGCTTCCTATAGCAGCATGGTACAGGTCTAGTGATCATGGCTTCCTATAGCATCATGGTACATGTCTAGTGATCACATCTTCCTATAGCAGCAGGGTACATGTCTAGTGATCATGGCTTCCTATAGCAGCATGGTACAGGTCTAGTGATCATGGCTTCCTATAGCAGCATGGTACAGGTCTAGTGATCATGGCTTCCTATAGCAGCATGGTACAGGTCTAGTGATCATGGCTTCCTATAGCAGCATGGTACAGGTCTAGTGATCATGGCTTCCTATAGCAGCATGGTACAGGTCTAGTGATCATGGCTTCCTATAGCAGCATGGTACAGGTCTAGTGATCATGGCTTCCTATAGCAGCATGGTACAGGTCTAGTGATCATGGCTTCCTATAGCAGCATGGTACATCTGGTGTTCAGTTTCTCATGACAGACATGACATTAAAAAAATCTAAACAATTCAGGATAAAAGAGCTTTGCTCCATTTCATATTGGACTTGATTGTCATGCAAACGTTTTGTTTTCCCCTTGAAAGGACATTACTACTTGATAAAGAGCAAGTCCGTGCAAGTAACTAGTGGAGTCAATTGCAGCTGTGCGTTGGCGTCTCCGCTTTGTGGTTTGATGTGTGGCAGGGAAACTCTGCAGGGTAACTTCAGCTGAAGTTTGGCATGCCGAAAGTTGCTACTTATTCGGCCACGTGCTATTAAACATTCCCCGTTAAAAATATTTTCTAACTAAAAGAACATTCCACTCAACTATAGATACTTGGAGGTGTAAAATAATCAGTTAGTTTGACTCACTGTGTTTTTTTTTAATCGAGGTTTTATAGTTGAGTCGGAGTTGCCGGCGTGCACCCTGCTGTAATCCGACGATCCAAAAGAAGTGGACAGGATGGACGAACAGTAGTTGTTCAGAAAGGAAGGGGGAGTGGGGGGGACTTTTAGAAGTTTATATCCTGTGTGGCGGAACTATTACACGATATAAAGAGATAGTGACCACTATATGAAACTGTAGAGACCTATTCGTTTAAGGTTTAGTTAGCAGTGAAAAGCTAGTTTATGTTTTGACCATTTTTTAAATGTACTTGCTCAGTTGGTACGCACCAACATTCAAAACAACAGCTACCACAATGCACTGCGCGTAGGGTGTGTCGTAAAACTTGGTCCGGTAAAGAAAAGAGGAGAGGAAAGTTTTTAGCAAACAACAAAACAAGTCTTTTCAAGTAGCTCGCTGTTTGTAGAACATCTGATTTAGGTTTAGCCATTGGTTTTCGTTCTACATGGGACTGTGAAATTCGTAGACTTTATCTGCTACATAACTCGCCGTTGACAGATAGCTAGCTAGCCTAGTAACATAGATGGTAAAAACACAGAACTAGATACAGCAGAGATGGTATCAATCAACCCAGTGGACTCTGATCCGGTACTCGGGATCAACGTTGTGGTGAAGGATGAAGACGGAGAGGTAGTGGATTATTTAGCTGAACCAAGTAAGTTTTAATGGATCCATTTAGCTAAACTGTATGTTCTTGTGATATTATTTCGTGTTATAGCCTATCTGTGTTTTTATTCTGTTTAAAATAGGGCTGTCCTGGTGTGTGAAAGAGGAACAAGAAGAGGTGCCGTGTCACCTAGAAGAACACAGTAAGTCTGATTGGGTGATAATAGAGAGAAATATTTATGGCGTATTTTTGTAGGCACTAAAGCCGGTGTCGGCATGCTTCAGTTCGGCTGGCGAACCGAACGAGTATACTCGCATGGTCCCTAAAATGACGTTCACTTAAAAAACAAAACAAAATAAGGGGGAAAGCAGCAATATTACCCAGGAACAGTAGAGGGCGGTGAGCTGGTAATAGCCATCTACGGCCAAACAAGGAAGCGACAACAACCAAACAAGGAAGAAACGTACTGGAGAATATAAACAAAGATTTTTTTAACTGAAAGAAGATATGCTACAGCCTGTTGTTTCTAAAGGGAACAAATGAGTCATTGTGGGCAGAACAGGTAAGGAGGTGGGCAGAGCCAGAGAGATCCTATTGGCGTGTTCTGGCATTCATCTGCATATTTCCGTTAGGGAACGCCTACTCTGGTGTGTGCTATAACTTAATTCTCTTTTGCACTCCTCCTTAAGCAACGCTATTTTTAAAAACCTTTTCAGAAGGTAAAGTCTACTAAACGTAGTCCACTCTATTCATAACATATTCTAGTTTTGGGAACAGAAAACTGTATTGACATCAAATGTTTAAATTGATGAGAAAATGTGCAGAATGTAGGCCAAAATCCACGTAGGTCGTCTTCTCCCACTGCTGGCCAGTGAGCAGGAAGATGCTTGACATTTATTCATCCGGTGAAATATCCGTCTCATTGTTCTATATGTGATATAATAGTGTACACAGAGAGACACTTAACTGGTGAGATAATGATAGTTGTGCTAATTGCCCGGGATCTACTAGATTTGATATACCTAGCAACTCTCATAAAAGGGATCTACAATCAATCAATCAAATGTATTTATAAAGCCTTTCTTACATCAGCTGGTGTCACAAAGTGCTGTACATAAACCCAGCCTAAAAACCCAAACAGCAAGCAATGCAGGTGTAGAAGCACGGTGGCTAGGAAAGACTCCCTAGGAAAGCAGGAACCTAGGAAGAAACCTAGAGAGGAACCAGGCTATGAGGGGTGGCCAGTCCTCTTCTGGCTGTGCTGGGTGGAGATTATAACAGAACATGGCCAAGATGTTCAAATGTTCATAGATGACCAGCAGGGTCAAATAATAATAATCACAGTAGTTGTCGAGGGTGCAACAAGTCAGCACCTCAGGAGTAAATGTCAGTTGGCTTTTCATAGCCGATCATTCAGAGTATCTCTACCGCTCCTGCTGTCTCTAGAGAGTTGAAAACAGCAGGTCTGGGACAGGTAGCACGTCCGGTGAACTGGTCAGGGTTCTATAGCCGCAGGCAGAACAGTTGAAACTGGAGCAGCAGCATGGCCAGGTGGACTGGGGACAGCAAGGAGTCATCATACCAGTTAGTCCTGAGGCATGGTCCTAGGGCTCAGGTCCTCCTCCGAAAGAGAGAGGATTAGAGAGAGCATACTTAAATTCACACAGGACACTGGATAAGACAGGAGAAATACTCCAGATATAACAGACTGACCCTCGCCCCCCGACACACAAACTACTGCAGCATAAATACTGGAGGCTGAGACAGGAGGGGTCAGGAGACACTGTGGCCCCATCCGATGATACCCCTGGACAGGGCCAAACAGGCAGGATATAACCCCACCCACTTTGCCAAAGCACAGCCCCCACACCACTAGAGGGATATCTTCAACCACCAACTTACCATCCTGAGACAAGGCCGAGTATAGCCCACAAAGATCTCCGCCACGGCACAACCCAAGCGGGGGCGCCAACCCGGACAGGAAGATCACGTCAGTGACTCAACCCACTCAAGTGAAGCACCCCCTCCAGGGACGGCATGGAAGAGCCCCAGTAAGCCAGTGAGGCAGAGAATCCTAGTGGAGAGAGGGGAACCGGTCAGGCAGAGACAGGAAGGGCGGTTCGTTGCTCCAGTGCCTTTCCGTTCACCTTCACATTCTTGGGCCAGACTACACTCAATCATAGAACCTACTGAAAAGATGAGTCTTCAATAAAGACTTAAAGGTTGAGACCGAGTCTGCGTCTCTCACATGGGTAGGCAGACCATTCTATAAAAATGGAGCACTATAGGAGAAAGCCCTTCCTCCTGCTGTTTGCTTAGAAATTGTAGGGACAGTAAGGAAGCCTGCGTCTTGTGACCGTAGTGTACGTGTAGGTATGTACGGCAGGACCAAATCGGAAAGATGGGTAGGAGCAAGCCCATGTGATGCTTTGTTGGTTAGCAGCATCATTTTTGGACAGAAAGTTTCCGATTTTTGCAATGTTACGTAGATGGAAAAAAGCTGTCCTTGAAACAGTCTTGATATGTTCTTCAAAAGAGAGATCAGGGTCCAGAGTGACACCGAGGTCCTTCACAGTTTTTTTTGAGACGACTGTACAACCATCAAGATTAATTGTCAGATTCAACAGAAGATCTCTTTGTTTCTTGGGACCTAGAACAACCATCTCTGTTTTGTCTGAGTTTAAAAGTAAAACATTTGCCGCCATCCACTTCCTTATGTCTGAAACACAGGCTTCCAGGGAGGGCAATTTTGGGGCTTCACCATGTTTCATTGAAATGTACAGCTGTGTGTCATCCGCATAGCAGTGAAAGTTTACATTGTGTTTTCGAATAACATCCCCAAGAGGTAAAATATATAGTGAAAACAATAGTCGTCCTAAAACGGAACCTGATTTGATGTACTAGAATACTAGATTTGATGTACCTAGCAACACGCATAGTAGGGATCTACTAGATTTGATGTACCTAGCAACACGCATAGTAGGGATCTACTAGATTTGATGTACCTAGCAACACGCATAGTAGGGATCTACTAGATTTGATGTACCTAGCAACACGCATAGTAGGGATCTACTAGATTTGATGTACCTAGCAACACGCATAGTAGGGATCTACTAGATTTGATGTACCTAGCAACACGCATAGTAGGGATCTACTAGATTTGATGTACCTAGCAACACGCATAGTAGGGATCTACTAGATTTGATGTACCTAGCAACACATATAAAGACTAAGATGGCGCCAAAGAACATCGTTTTACATTCTAACAACCGATTGTGCAATTTTGTTCATTTGTTTTGTATATTGTGTAACTTCTTTTTTTTAACTTATTTTGTACATAATGTTGCTGCTACCGTCTCTTATGACCAAAAATAACTTCTGGACATCAGAACAGCGATTACTCACCACGGACTGGAAGAAGTGTTTTCCTTTTGATGAGTCTGACGAGAAGGATATCCTGCTTTCACTGGAACAGGCCCAGATTCAAAAAAATAAAATAAAATTGATGACATACGATTTAAGATGATCAACCAACGTGACATTAAAAACTGTAACATCTTATGTTTCACCGAGACGTGGCTGAACGACGAAACGGACAATATAGAGCTGGCGTGATTTTCCATGTACTGGCAGAACAGAGACGCTACCTCTGGTAAGACGAGGGGTGGGGGTGTGTGTCTTTTTGTCAATAACAGCTGGTGCGCGATGTCTAATATTAAAGAAGTCTCAAGGTATTGCTCGCCTGAGGTAGAGTACCTTATGATAAGCTGTAGACCACACTATCTACCAAGGGAGTTCTGATCTGTATTATTTGTAGCCGTCTACACAGACCGACGCTGGCACTAAGACCGCACTCAGCCAGCTGTATAAGGCCATCAGCAAACAATAAAATGCTCTCCCAGAAGCTGCGCCCCTAGTGGCCGGGGACTTTAATGCAGGAAACTTAAATCAGTTTTACCACATTTTACCAGCATGTCACATGTGCAACCAGAGAAAAAAAAATCATAGACCACCTTTACTCCACACACAGACATGTGTACAAAGCTCTCCCTCGCCCTCCATTTGGCAAATCTGATCATACTTCTATCCTCCTGATTCCTGCTTACAAGCAAAAATGACAAACAAAACCTTTAAACAGGTCAACATTCATAAAGCCGCTGGGCCAGACGGATTACCAGAGCGTGTACTCAAGGCATTACCAGAGCGTGTACTCTAGGCGTTACCAGAGCGTGTACTCTAGGCGTTACCAGAGCGTGTACTCTAGGCGTTACCAGAGCGTGTACTCTAGGCATTACCAGAGCGTGTACTCAAGGCATTACCAGAGCGTGTACTCTAGGCGTTACCAGAGCGTGTACTCTAGGCGTTACCAGAGCGTGTACTCTAGGCGTTACCAGAGCGTGTACTCTAGGCGTTACCAGAGCGTGTACTCTAGGCGTTACCAGAGCGTGTACTCTAGGCATTACCAGAGCGTGTACTCTAGGCGTTACCAGAGCGTGTACTCTAGGCGTTACCAGAGCGTGTACTCTAGGCGTTACCAGAGCGTGTACCTAGGCGTTACCAGAGCGTGTACTCAGGCATTACCAGCTGTACTCTAGGCGTTACCAGAGCGTGTACCTAGGCGTTACCAGAGCGTACTCTAGGCGTTACCAGAGCGTGTACTCTAGGGTTACCAGAGCGTGTACTCTAGGCGTTACCAGAGCGTGTACTCTAGGCGTTACCAGAGCGTGTACTCTAGGCGTTACCAGAGCGTGTACTCTAGGCGTTACCAGAGCGTGTACTCTAGGCGTTACCAGAGGGTAGTGCGTACAGCCCAGTACATCACTGTGGCCAAGCTTCCTGCCATCCAGGACCTCTATACTAGGTGGTGTCAGAGGAAAGCCCATAAAATTGTCAGAGACTCCAGTCACCCAAGTTATAGACTGTTTTCTCTGCTACCGCACGGCAATCGATACCGGAGCGCCAAGTCTAGGACCAAAAGGCTCCTTAACAGCTTCTACCCCCAAACCATAAGACTGCAGAACAACTAATAAAATGGCCACCAGACTATTTACATTGACCCCCCCCCCCCCCCCCCCCTCCATTTGTACACTGCTGCAACTTGCTGTTTATTATCTATGCATAGTCACTTCACCCCCACCTACATGTACAAATGACCTCTAACCTGTAACCTGTACCCCCACACACTGACTTGGTACCGGTGCCCCCTGTATATAGCCTCCACATTGACTCTGTACCGGTACGACCCTGTATATAGCCTCCACATTGACTCTGTACCGTAATACCCTGTATATAGCCTCCACATTGACTCTGTACCGGTACCCCCTGTATATATCCTCCACATTGACTCTGTACCGTAATACCCTGTATATAGCCCCCACATTGACTCTGTACCGTAATACCCTGTATATAGCCTCCACATTGACTCTGTACCAGAACCCCCTGTATATAGCCTCCACATTGACTCTGTACCGGTACCCCCTGTATATAGCCTCCACATTGACTCTGTACCAGAACCCCTGTATATAGCCTCCACATTGACTCTGTACCAGAACCCCTGTATATAGCCTCCACATTGACTCTGTACCAGAACCCCTGTATATAGCCTCCACATTGACTCTGTACCAGAACCCCCTGTATATAGCCTCCACATTGACTCTGTACCACCCCCTGTATATAGCCTCCACATTGACTCTGTACCAGAACCCCTGTATATAGCCTCCACATTGACTCTGTACCAGAACCCCCTGTATATAGCCTCCACATTGACTCTGTACCAGAACCCCCTGTATATAGCCTCCACATTGACTCTGTACCAGAACCCCCTGTATATAGCCTCCACATTGACTCTGTACTGGTACCCCTGTATATAGCCTCCACATTGACTCTGTACTGTACCCATTGAGTACCCCCTGTATATAGCCTCCACATTGACTCTGTACCAGAACCCCCTGTATATAGCCTCCACATTGACTCTGTACCAGAACCCTGTATATAGCCTCCACATTAACTCTGTACCAGAACCCCCTGTATATAGCCTCCACATTGACTCTGTACCGTAATACCCTGTATATAGCCTCCACATTGACTCTGTATATAGTACATTTACTCTGTACCCCCTGTATATAGCCTCCACATTGACTCTGTACCGTAACACCCTGTATATACCCCCTGTATATATCCTCCACATTGACTCTGTACCGTAACACCCTGTATATAGCCCCACATTGACTCTGTACCGTAACCCCTGTATATAGCCTCCACATTGACTCTGTACTGGTACCCCCTGTATATAGCCTCCACATTGACTCTGTACCGGTACCCCCTGTATATAGCCTCCACATTGACTCTGTACCAGTAAACCCTGTATATAGCCTCCACATTGACTCTGTACCAGAACCCCCTGTATATAGCCTCCACATTGACTCTGTACCAGAACCCCCTGTATATAGCCTCCACATTGACTCTGTACCGTAATACCCTGTATATAGCCTCCACATTGACTCTGTACCAGAACCCCCTGTATATAGCCTCCACATTTACTCTGTACCGTAACACCCTGTATATAGCCCCCACATTGACTCTGTACCGTAACACCCTGTATATAGCCTCCACATTTACTCTGTACCGTAACACCCTGTATATAGCCTCCACATTGACTCTGTACTGGTACCCCCTGTATATAGCCTCCACATTGACTCTGTACCAGAACCCCTGTATATAGCCTCCACATTGACTCTGTACCAGTACCCCCTGTATATAGCCTCCACATTGACTCTGTACCAGAACCCCCTGTATATAGCCTCCACATTGACTCTGTACCAGAACCCCTGTATATAGCCTCCACATTGACTCTGTACCGGTACCCCCTGTATATAGCCTCCACATTGACTCTGTACCCCCGGTACCCCCTGTACCAGTGCCCCCTGTATATAGCCTCCACATTGACTCTGTACCGTAATACCCTGTATATAGCCTCCACATTGACTCTGTACCAGTACCCCCTGTATATAGCCTCCACATTGACTCTGTACCGTAATACCCTGTATATAGCCTCCACATTGACTCTGTACCAGTACCCCCTGTATATAGCCTCCACATTGACTCTGTACTGGTACCCCCTGTATATAGCCTCCACATTGACTCTGTACCAGTACACCCTGTATATAGCCTCCACATTGACTCTGTACCAGTACCCCCTGTATATAGCCTCCACATTGACTCTGTACCTGTACCCCTGTATATAGCCTCCACATTGACTCTGTACCAGTACCCCCTGTATATAGCCTCCACATTGACTCTGTACCAGTACCCCCTGTATATAGCCTCCACATTGACTCTGTTCCGTAACACCCTGTATATAGCCTCCACATTGACTCTGTACCGTAACACCCTGTATATAGCCTCCACATTGACTCTGTACCAGTACCCCCTGTATATAGCCTCCACATTGACTCTGTACCGTAACACCCTGTATATAGCCTCCACATTGACTCTGTACCGTAACACCCTGTATATAGCCTCCACATTGACTCTGTACCGTAACACCCTGTATATAGCCTCCACATTGACTCTGTACCGTAATACCCTGTATATAGCCTCATTATTGTTATTCTTATTGTGTTACTTTTTGTAATTTTTAAATGTAATTTATTTGGTAAATATTTTTTGAACCCTTCTTGAACTGCACTGTTGGTTAAGGGCTTGCATTTCACTGTAAAGTTTGTGGCGAAATCTGCACGGAGCCTTCACCGTGCACACGGAGCCTTCACCGTGCACACGGAGCCTTCACCGTGCGCTGCCACTTTAAGAGCGCATGAGCAGTAAGGAAGGAGGCGATAAAGAGAGTTCGTTCAGCTCTTTGGGGAGGGGCTCTTGGGTGGCGCGACAGTTTGATTGTGTGTGCTGTGCTGCAGAAGTTTTGTTTGTTTTCAGCGTTTGTAGTTTATAAAGTATTTAACTCAATCATCGGTGTGACCGCTCTAGGTCGAGGTTGTTATGGATCGCATGGATTAGTAGCAACATTGTTGCAAAGCTTTGACATACAAACCAACAAACCATCGGACGGTCAGACAGTACACCGGCCTGAAGACCACAGCTAAGATCTCTCTTGTTCTCTTTCTCTCTTTCTCTTCCCTCTATCGTTCCAGTGCTTTACCCTGCAACAGACCCTCTATCGTTCCAGTGCTTTACCCTGCAACAGACCCTCTATCGTTCCAGTGCTTTACCCTGCAACAGACCCTCTATCGTTCCAGTGCTTTACCCTGCAACAGACCCTCTATCTTTCCAGTGCTTTACCCTGCAACAGACCCTCTATTTCTCTCCCCTCTATCGTTCCAGTCCTTTACCCTGCAACAGACCCTCTATTTCTCTCCCCTCTATCGTTCGTCCTTTACCCTGCAACAGACCCTCTATCGTTCCAGTGCTTTACCCTGCAACAGACCCTCTATCGTTCCAGTCCTTTACCCTGCAACAGACCCTCTATCGTTCCAGTGCTTTACCCTGCAACAGACTCTCTATTTTTCCAATGCACTTCCCATTGAAGTTCATTAGAGCTGGACTATTATTGCCCTGCCAGAAGTATTTTGATGGACATTTTAGTTAAAAGGGAGGTTGCTTGCAAGTTGTGTATTGTTATGTGAACTGTATTGAGGTGAAGTGTACTAATGACATGTGGCCGAGAAGATTGTGGACATTTTTAAGGCCTTTGTTGTGTCGATGAACACCCCCCACATTCATACCCTCTGCACTCATCCACTAGAAAATAATACAGATTATTGTAAATCCTCTGTTGATGACTGGGGTCGTTCTTGTATGAAGTTGCTGTTGAATTACTCTGCCATTATTAGTATTAGTATTATTGTCTGAGGTATTCTGGGTGGGGTTACCCCTGTGCTGATGAGGTATTCTGGGTGGGGTTACCCCTGTGCTGATGAGGTATTCTGGGTGGGGTTACCCCTGTGCTGATGAGGTATTCTGGGTGGGGTTACCCCTGTGCTGATGAGGTATTCTGGGTGGGGTTACCCCTGTGCTGATGAGGTATTCTGGGTGGGGTTACCCCTGTGCTGATGAGGTATTCTGGGTGGGGTTACCCCTGTGCTGATGAGGTATTCTGGGTGGGGTTACCCCTGTGCTGATGAGGTATTCTGGGTGGGGTTACCCCTGTGCTGCTGAGGTATTATGGGTGGGGTTACCCCTGTGCTGATGAGGTATTCTGGGTGGGGTTACCCCTGTGCTGATGAGGTATCCTGGGTGGGGTTACCCCTGTGCTGATGAGGTATTCTGGGTGGGGTTACCCCTGTGCTGATGAGGTATTCTGGGTGGGTTTACCCCTGTGCTGCTGAGGTATTCTGGGTGGGGTTACCCCTGTGCTGCTGAGGTATTCTGGGTGGGGTTACCCTGTGCTGATGAGGTATTCTGGGTGGGGTTACCCCTGTGCTGATGAGCTATTCTGGGTGGGGTTACCCCTGTGCTGCTGAGGTATTCTGGGTGGGGTTACCCCTGTGCTGCTGAGGTATTCTGGGTGGGGTTACCCCTGTGCTGATGAGGTATTCTGGGTGGGGTTACCCCTGTGCTGATGAGGTATTCTGGGTGGGGTTACCCCTGTGCTGATGAGGTATTCTGGGTGGGGTTACCCTGTGCTGCTGAGGTATTCTGGGTGGGGTTACCCCTGTGCTGCTGAGGTATTCTGGGTGGGGTTACCCCTGTGCTGCTGAGGTATTCTGGGTGGGGTTACCCCTGTGCTGCTGAGGTATTCTGGGTGGGGTTACCCCTGTGCTGATGAGGTATTCTGGGTGGGGTTACCCCTGTGCTGCTGAGGTGTTCTGGGTGGGGTTACCCCTGTGCTGATGAGGTATTCTGGGTGGGGTTACCCCTGTGCTGTGTGTTTTATATGGTGTGTATTCTCTTTTCTCTCCACTGGCTATCTGGTAAACAGGCTACACTCTAGGCAGTCTCTTCTGCTGATGTGTGTGGGTCTGGTAGTGGTACTCTCTCTATTCTACTCTTCTCCTTTCGGCATGGTTAATACCTGCCCGGCGCCCGAACACAATCTTTATCTTTACCCCTCTAATAAATACCGCTACAAGTTTACACTCATTGTATTCGGTGCATGTGACAAATAAAGTTTTGATTTGATATAATAGGGATCTACTAGATTTGATGTCCCTAGCAACACTCATACTAGGGATCTACTAGATTTGATGTCCCTAGCAACACGCATAATAGAGATCTACTAGATTTGATGTCCCTAGCAACACTCATACTAGGGATCTACTAGATTTGATGTCCCTAGCAACACTCATACTAGGGATCTACTAGATTTGATGTCCCTAGCAACACGCATAGTAGAGATCTACTAGATTTGATGTCCCTAGCAACACGCATAATAGAGATCTACTAGATTTGATGTCCCTAGCAACACGCATAGTAGAGATCTACTAGATTTGATGTCCCTAGCAACACGCATAATAGAGATCTACTAGATTTGATGTCCCTAGCAACACGCATAATAGGCCGGATACGGAGACAGAGAAGATGTATAATGGTGGATGGAGGGGCGGCAGGGTAGCCTAGTGGTTAGAGGGGAGGGGCGGCAGGGTAGCCTAGTGGTTAGAGGGGAGGGGCGGCAGGGTAGCCTAGTGGTTAGAGGGGAGGCGGCAGGGTAGCCTAGTGGTTAGAGGGAGGGGCGGCAGGGTAGCCTAGTGGTTAGAGGGAGGGGCGGCAGGGTAGCCTAGTGGTTAGAGGGGAGGGGCGGCAGGTAGCCTAGTGGTTAGAGGGGAGGGGCGGCAGGGTAGCCTAGTGGTTAGAGGGGAGGGCGGCAGGGTAGCCTAGTGGTTAGAGGGAGGGGCGGCAGGTAGCCTAGTGGTTAGAGTGGAGGGGCGGCAGGGTAGCCTAGTGGTTAGAGTGGAGGGGCGGCAGGTAGCCTAGTGGTTAGAGGGAGGGCGGCAGGGTAGCCTAGTGGTTAGAGGGGAGGGCGGCAGGGTAGCCTAGTGGTTAGAGGGGAGGGCGGCAGGGTAGCCTAGTGGTTAGAGGGGAGGGCGGCAGGGTAGCCTAGTGGTTAGAGGGGAGGGCGGCAGGGTAGCCTAGTGGTTAGAGTGGAGGGCGGCAGGTAGCCTAGTGGTTAGAGTGGAGGGCGGCAGGGTAGCCTAGTGGTTAGAGTGGAGGGGCGGCAGGTAGCCTAGTGGTTAGAGGGGAGGGGCGGCAGGGTAGCCTAGTGGTTAGAGGGGAGGGCGGCAGGTAGCCTAGTGGTTAGAGGGAGGGGCGGCAGGGTAGCCTAGTGGTTAGAGGGAGGCGGCAGGGTAGCCTAGTGGTTAGAGTGGAGGGGCGGCAGGGTAGCCTAGTGGTTAGAGGGGAGGGGCGGCAGGTAGCCTAGTGGTTAGAGGGGAGGGGCGGCAGGTAGCCTAGTGGTTAGAGGAGGGCGGCAGGGTAGCCTAGTGGTTAGAGGGGAGGGGCGGCAGGTAGCCTAGTGGTTAGAGTGGAGGGCGGCAGGTAGCCTAGTGGTTAGAGTGGAGGGCGGCAGGGTAGCCTAGTGGTTAGAGGGGAGGCGGCAGGGTAGCCTAGTGGTTAGAGTGGAGGGGCGGCAGGTAGCCTAGTGGTTAGAGTGGAGGGGCGGCAGGGTAGCCTAGTGGTTAGAGGGAGGGCGGCAGGTAGCCTAGTGGTTAGAGGGGAGGGGCGGCAGGGTAGCCTAGTGGTTAGAGGGGAGGGCGGCAGGGTAGCCTAGTGGTTAGAGGGGAGGGCGGCAGGTAGCCTAGTGGTTAGAGGGGGAGGGCGGCAGGGTAGCCTAGTGGTTAGAGGGGGAGGGCGGCAGGGTAGCCTAGTGGTTAGTGCGTAGGTATATAGCCTGTATATAGCCTCCACATTGACTCTGTACCGTAATACCCTGTATATAGCCTCCACATTGACTCTGTACCAGTACCCCCTGTATATAGCCTCCACATTGACTCTGTACCGTAATACCCTGTATATAGCCTCCACATTGACTCTGTACCGTAATACCCTGTATATAGCCTCCACATTGACTCTGTACTGGTACCCCCTGTATATAGCCTCCACATTGACTCTGTACCGGTACCCCCTGTATATAGCCTCCACATTCACTCTGTACCGGTACCCCCTGTATATAGCCTCCACATTGACTCTGTACCGGTACCCCCTGTATATAGTCTCCACATTGACTCTGTACTGGTACCCCCTGTATATAGCCTCCACATTGACTCTGTACCGGTACCCCCTGTATATAGCCTCCACATTGACTCTGTACCGGTACCCCCTGTATATAGCCTCCACATTCACTCTGTACCGTAATACCCTGTATATAGCCTCCACATTGACTCTGTACCGTAATACCCTGTATATAGCCTCCACATTGACTCTGTACCGTAATACCCTGTATATAGCCTCCACATTGACTCTGTACCGTAATACCCTGTATATAGCCTCCACATTGACTCTGTACCGGTACCCCCTGTATATAGCCTCCACATTGACTCTGTACCAGTACCCCCTGTATATAGCCTCCACATTGACTCTGTACTGGTACCCCCTGTATATAGCCTCCACATTGACTCTGTACCTGTACCCCCTGTATATAGCCTCCACATTGACTCTGTACCAGTACCCCCTGTATATAGCCTCCACATTGACTCTGTACCGGTACCCCCTGTATATAGCCTCCACATTGACTCTGTACCGTAATACCCTGTATATAGCCTCCACATTGACTCTGTACCGGTACCCCCTGTATATAGCCTCCACATTGACTCTGTACTGGTACCCCCTGTATATAGCCTCCACATTGACTCTGTACCGGTACCCCCTGTATATAGCCTCCACATTGACTCTGTACTGGTACCCCCTGTATATAGCCTCCACATTGACTCTCTACCGGTACCCCCTGTATATAGCCTCCACATTGACTCTGTACTGGTACCCCCTGTATATAGCCTCCACATTGACTCTGTACCGGTACCCCCTGTATATAGCCTCCACATTGACTCTGTACCGTAATACCCTGTATATAGCCTCCACATTGACTCTGTACCGTAATACCCTGTATATAGCCTCCACATTGACTCTGTACCGTAATACCCTGTATATAGCCTCCACATTGACTCTGTACCGTAATACCCTGTATATAGCCTCCACATTGACTCTGTACCGGTACCCCCTGTATATAGCCTCCACATTGACTCTGTACCAGTACCCCCTGTATATAGCCTCCACATTGACTCTGTTCCGTAACACCCTGTATATAGCCTCCACATTGACTCTGTACCGTAATACCCTGTATATAGCCTCCACATTGACTCTGTACCGTAATACCCTGTATATAGCCTCCACATTGACTCTGTACCGGTACCCCCTGTATATAGCCTCCACATTGACTCTGTACCAGTACCCCCTGTATATAGCCTCCGCATTGACTCTGTACTGGTACCCCCTGTATATAGCCTCCACATTGACTCTGTACCGTAACACCCTGTATATAGCCTCCACATTGACTCTGTACCGTAACACCCTGTATATAGCCTCCACATTGACTCTGTACCGTAACACCCTGTATATAGCCTCCACATTGACTCTGTACCGGTACCCCCTGTATATAGCCTCCACATTGACTCTGTACTGGTACCCCCTGTATATAGCCTCCACATTGACTCTGTACCGTAACACCCTGTATATAGCCTCCACATTGACTCTGTACCGGTACCCCCTGTATATAGCCTCCACATTGACTCTGTACCGTAACACCCTGTATATAGCCTCCACATTGACTCTGTACCGTAATACCCTGTATATAGCCTCCACATTGACTCTGTACCGGTACCCCCTGTATATAGCCTCCACATTGACTCTGTACCGTAACACCCTGTATATAGCCTCATTATTGTTATTCTTATTGTGTTACTTTTTGTAATTTTTAAATGTAATTTATTTGGTAAATATTTTTTGAACCCTTCTTGAACTGCACTGTTGGTTAAGGGCTTGCATTTCACTGTAAAGTTTGTGGCGAAATCTGCACGGAGCCTTCACCGTGCACACGGAGCCTTCACCGTGCGCTGCCACTTTAAGAGCGCATCAGCAGTAAGGAAGGAGGCGATAAAGAGAGCTCATTCAGCTCTTTGGGGAGGAGCTCTTGGGTGGCGCGACAGTTTGATTGTGTGTGCTGTGCTGCAGAAGTTTTGTTTGTTTTCAGCGTTTGTAGTTTATAAAGTATTTAACTCAATCATCGGTGTGACCGCTCTAGGTCGAGGTTGTTATGGATCGCATGGATTAGTAGCAACATTGTTGCAAAGCTTTGACATACAAACCAACAAACCATCGGACGGTCAGACAGTACACCGGCCTGAAGACCACAGCTAAGATCTCTCTTGTTCTCTTTCTCTCTTTCTCTTCCCTCTATCGTTCCAGTGCTTTACCCTGCAACAGACCCTCTATCGTTCCAGTGCTTTACCCTGCAACAGACCCTCTATCGTTCCAGTGCTTTACCCTGCAACAGACCCTCTATCGTTCCAGTGCTTTACCCTGCAACAGACCCTCTATCTTTCCAGTGCTTTACCCTGCAACAGACCCTCTATCTTTCCAGTGCTTTACCCTGCAACAGACCCTCTATTTCTCTCCCCTCTATCGTTCCAGTCCTTTACCCTGCAACAGACCCTCTATTTCTCTCCCCTCTATCGTTCGTCCTTTACCCTGCAACAGACCCTCTATCGTTCCAGTGCTTTACCCTGCAACAGACCCTCTATCGTTCCAGTCCTTTACCCTGCAACAGACCCTCTATCGTTCCAGTGCTTTACCCTGCAACAGACTCTCTATTTTTCCAATGCACTTCCCATTGAAGTTCATTAGAGCTGGACTATTATTGCCCTGCCAGAAGTATTTTGATGGACATTTTAGTTAAAAGGGAGGTTGCTTGCAAGTTGTGTATTGTTATGTGAACTGTATTGAGGTGAAGTGTACTAATGACATGTGGCCGAGAAGATTGTGGACATTTTTAAGGCCTTTGTTGTGTCGATGAACACCCCCCACATTCATACCCTCTGCACTCATCCACTAGAAAATAATACAGATTATTGTAAATCCTCTGTTGATGACTGGGGTCGTTCTTGTATGAAGTTGCTGTTGAATTACTCTGCCATTATTAGTATTAGTATTATTGTCTGAGGTATTCTGGGTGGGGTTACCCCTGTGCTGATGAGGTATTCTGGGTGGGGTTACCCCTGTGCTGATGAGGTATTCTGGGTGGGGTTACCCCTGTGCTGATGAGGTATTCTGGGTGGGGTTACCCCTGTGCTGATGAGGTATTCTGGGTGGGGTTACCCCTGTGCTGATGAGGTATTCTGGGTGGGGTTACCCCTGTGCTGATGAGGTATTCTGGGTGGGGTTACCCCTGTGCTGATGAGGTATTCTGGGTGGGGTTACCCCTGTGCTGATGAGGTATTCTGGGTGGGGTTACCCCTGTGCTGCTGAGGTATTATGGGTGGGGTTACCCCTGTGCTGATGAGGTATTCTGGGTGGGGTTACCCCTGTGCTGATGAGGTATCCTGGGTGGGGTTACCCCTGTGCTGATGAGGTATTCTGGGTGGGGTTACCCCTGTGCTGATGAGGTATTCTGGGTGGGTTTACCCCTGTGCTGCTGAGGTATTCTGGGTGGGGTTACCCCTGTGCTGATGAGGTATTCTGGGTGGGGTTACCCCTGTGCTGATGAGGTATTCTGGGTGGGGTTACCCCTGTGCTGATGAGGTATTCTGGGTGGGTTTACCCCTGTGCTGCTGAGGTATTCTGGGTGGGGTTACCCCTGTGCTGATGAGGTATTCTGGGTGGGGGTTACCCCTGTGCTGATGAGCTATTCTGGGTGGGGTTACCCCTGTGCTGCTGAGGTATTCTGGGTGGGGTTACCCCTGTGCTGCTGAGGTATTCTGGGTGGGGTTACCCCTGTGCTGATGAGGTATTCTGGGTGGGGTTACCCCTGTGCTGATGAGGTATTCTGGGTGGGGTTACCCCTGTGCTGATGAGGTATTCTGGGTGGGGTTACCCCTGTGCTGCTGAGGTATTCTGGGTGGGGTTACCCCTGTGCTGCTGAGGTATTCTGGGTGGGGTTACCCCTGTGCTGCTGAGGTATTCTGGGTGGGGTTACCCCTGTGCTGCTGAGGTATTCTGGGTGGGGTTACCCCTGTGCTGATGAGGTATTCTGGGTGGGGTTACCCCTGTGCTGTGTGTTTTATATGGTGTGTATTCTCTTTTCTCTCCACTGGCTATCTGGTAAACAGGATACACTCTAGGCAGTCTCTTCTGCTGATGTGTGTGGGTCTGGTAGTGGTACTCTCTCTATTCTACTCTTCTCCTTTCGGCATGGTTAATACCTGCCCGGCGCCCGAACACAATCTTTATCTTTACCCCTCTAATAAATACCGCTACAAGTTTACACTCATTGTATTCGGTGCATGTGACAAATAAAGTTTTGATTTGATATAATAGGGATCTACTAGATTTGATGTCCCTAGCAACACTCATACTAGGGATCTACTAGATTTGATGTCCCTAGCAACACGCATAATAGAGATCTACTAGATTTGATGTCCCTAGCAACACGCATAATAGAGATCTACTAGATTTGATGTCCCTAGCAACACGCATAGTAGAGATCTACTAGATTTGATGTCCCTAGCAACACGCATAATAGAGATCTACTAGATTTGATGTCCCTAGCAACACGCATAATAGGCCGGATACGGAGACAGAGAAGATGTATAATGGTGGATGGAGGGGCGGCAGGGTAGCCTAGTGGTTAGAGGGGAGGGGCGGCAGGGTAGCCTAGTGGTTAGAGGGGAGGCGGCAGGGTAGCCTAGTGGTTAGAGGGGAGGGCGGCAGGGTAGCCTAGTGGTTAGAGGGGAGGGCGGCAGGGTAGCCTAGTGGTTAGAGGGGAGGGGCGGCAGGTAGCCCAGTGGTTAGAGGGGGAGGGGCGGCAGGGTAGCCTAGTGGTTAGAGGGGGGGGCGGCAGGGTAGCCTAGTGGTTAGAGGGGAGGGCGGCAGGTAGCCTAGTGGTTAGAGTGGAGGGGCGGCAGGGTAGCCTAGTGGTTAGAGTGGAGGGGCGGCAGGTAGCCTAGTGGTTAGAGGGAGGGGCGGCAGGGTAGCCTAGTGGTTAGAGGGAGGGGCGGCAGGTAGCCTAGTGGTTAGAGGGGAGGGGCGGCAGGGTAGCCTAGTGGTTAGAGGGGAGGGGCGGCAGGGTAGCCTAGTGGTTAGAGGGGAGGGCGGCAGGGTAGCCTAGTGGTTAGAGGGGAGGGCGGCAGGGTAGCCTAGTGGTTAGAGGGGAGGGGCGGCAGGGTAGCCTAGTGGTTAGAGTGGAGGGCGGCAGGTAGCCTAGTGGTTAGAGTGGAGGGGCGGCAGGGTAGCCTAGTGGTTAGAGGGGAGGGCGGCAGGTAGCCTAGTGGTTAGAGGGGAGGGGCGGCAGGGTAGCCTAGTGGTTAGAGGGGAGGGGCGGCAGGGTAGCCTAGTGGTTAGAGGGGAGGGGCGGCAGGTAGCCTAGTGGTTAGAGGGGAGGGGCGGCAGGGTAGCCTAGTGGTTAGAGGGGAGGGGCGGCAGGGTAGCCTAGTGGTTAGTGCGTAGGTATATAGCCTGTATATAGCCTCCACATTGACTCTGTACCGTAATACCCTGTATATAGCCTCCACATTGACTCTGTACCAGTACCCCCTGTATATAGCCTCCACATTGACTCTGTACCGTAATACCCTGTATATAGCCTCCACATTGACTCTGTACCGTAATACCCTGTATATAGCCTCCACATTGACTCTGTACTGGTACCCCCTGTATATAGCCTCCACATTGACTCTGTACCGGTACCCCCTGTATATAGCCTCCACATTCACTCTGTACCGGTACCCCCTGTATATAGCCTCCACATTGACTCTGTACCGGTACCCCCTGTATATAGTCTCCACATTGACTCTGTACTGGTACCCCCTGTATATAGCCTCCACATTGACTCTGTACCGGTACCCCCTGTATATAGCCTCCACATTGACTCTGTACCGGTACCCCCTGTATATAGCCTCCACATTGACTCTGTACCGTAATACCCTGTATATAGCCTCCACATTGACTCTGTACCGTAATACCCTGTATATAGCCTCCACATTGACTCTGTACCGTAATACCCTGTATATAGCCTCCACATTGACTCTGTACCGTAATACCCTGTATATAGCCTCCACATTGACTCTGTACCGGTACCCCCTGTATATAGCCTCCACATTGACTCTGTACCAGTACCCCCTGTATATAGCCTCCACATTGACTCTGTACTGGTACCCCCTGTATATAGCCTCCACATTGACTCTGTACCTGTACCCCCTGTATATAGCCTCCACATTGACTCTGTACCAGTACCCCCTGTATATAGCCTCCACATTGACTCTGTACCGGTACCCCCTGTATATAGCCTCCACATTGACTCTGTACCGTAATACCCTGTATATAGCCTCCACATTGACTCTGTACCGGTACCCCCTGTATATAGCCTCCACATTGACTCTGTACTGGTACCCCCTGTATATAGCCTCCACATTGACTCTGTACCGGTACCCCCTGTATATAGCCTCCACATTGACTCTGTACTGGTACCCCCTGTATATAGCCTCCACATTGACTCTCTACCGGTACCCCCTGTATATAGCCTCCACATTGACTCTGTACTGGTACCCCCTGTATATAGCCTCCACATTGACTCTGTACCGGTACCCCCTGTATATAGCCTCCACATTGACTCTGTACCGTAATACCCTGTATATAGCCTCCACATTGACTCTGTACCGTAATACCCTGTATATAGCCTCCACATTGACTCTGTACCGTAATACCCTGTATATAGCCTCCACATTGACTCTGTACCGTAATACCCTGTATATAGCCTCCACATTGACTCTGTACCGGTACCCCCTGTATATAGCCTCCACATTGACTCTGTACCAGTACCCCCTGTATATAGCCTCCGCATTGACTCTGTACTGGTACCCCCTGTATATAGCCTCCACATTGACTCTGTACCGTAATACCCTGTATATAGCCTCCACATTGACTCTGTACCGGTACCCCCTGTATATAGCCTCCACATTGACTCTGTACCTGTACCCCCTGTATATAGCCTCCACATTGACTCTGTACCAGTACCCCCTGTATATAGCCTCCACATTGACTCTGTACCAGTACCCCCTGTATATAGCCTCCACATTGACTCTGTTCCGTAACACCCTGTATATAGCCTCCACATTGACTCTGTACCGTAACACCCTGTATATAGCCTCCACATTGACTCTGTACCGTAACACCCTGTATATAGCCTCCACATTGACTCTGTACTGGTACCCCCCTGTATATAGCCTCCACATTGACTCTGTACCGTAACACCCTGTATATAGCCTCCACATTGACTCTGTACCGGTACCCCCTGTATATAGCCTCCACACTGACTCTGTACCGGTACCCCCTGTATATAGCCTCCACATTGACTCTGTACCGGTACCCCCTGTATATAGCCTCCACATTGACTCTGTACCGGTACCCCCTGTATATAGCCTCCACATTGACTCTGTACCGGTACCCCCTGTATATAGTCTCCACATTGACTCTGTACCGGTACCCCCTGTATATAGCCTCCACATTGACTCTGTACCGTAACACCCTGTATATAGCCTCCACATTGACTCTGTACCGTAATACCCTGTATATAGCCTCCACATTGACTCTGTACCGTAATACCCTGTATATAGCCTCCACATTGACTCTGTACCGTAATACCCTGTATATAGCCTCATTATTGTTATTCTTATTGTGTTACTTTTTGTAATTTTTAAATGTAATTTATTTGGTAAATATTTTTTGAACCCTTCTTGAACTGCACTGTTGGTTAAGGGCTTGCATTTCACTGTAAAGTTTGTGGCGAAATCTGCACGGAGCCTTCACCGTGCGCTGCCACTTTAAGAGCGCATCAGCAGTAAGGAAGGAGGCGATAAAGAGAGCTCATTCAGCTCTTTGGGGAGGAGCTCTTGGGTGGCGCGACAGTTTGATTGTGTGTGCTGTGCTGCAGAAGTTTTGTTTGTTTTCAGCGTTTGTAGTTTATAAAGTATTTAACTCAATCATCGGTGTGACCGCTCTAGGTCGAGGTTGTTATGGATCGCATGGATTAGTAGCAACATTGTTGCAAAGCTTTGACATACAAACCAACAAACCATCGGACGGTCAGACAGTACACCGGCCTGAAGACCACAGCTAAGATCTCTCTTGTTCTCTTTCTCTCTTTCTCTTCCCTCTATCGTTCCAGTGCTTTACCCTGCAACAGACCCTCTATCGTTCCAGTGCTTTACCCTGCAACAGACCCTCTATCGTTCCAGTGCTTTACCCTGCAACAGACCCTCTATCGTTCCAGTGCTTTACCCTGCAACAGACCCTCTATCTTTCCAGTGCTTTACCCTGCAACAGACCCTCTATCTTTCCAGTGCTTTACCCTGCAACAGACCCTCTATTTTCTCTCCCTCTATCGTTCCAGTCCTTTACCCTGCAACAGACCCTCTATTTCTCTCCCTCTATCGTTCGTCCTTTACCCTGCAACAGACCCTCTATCGTTCCAGTGCTTTACCCTGCAACAGACCCTCTATCGTTCCAGTCCTTTACCCTGCAACAGACCCTCTATCGTTCCAGTGCTTTACCCTGCAACAGACTCTCTATTTTTCCAATGCACTTCCCATTGAAGTTCATTAGAGCTGGACTATTATTGCCCTGCCAGAAGTATTTTGATGGACATTTTAGTTAAAAGGGAGGTTGCTTGCAAGTTGTGTATTGTTATGTGAACTGTATTGAGGTGAAGTGTACTAATGACATGTGGCCGAGAAGATTGTGGACATTTTTAAGGCCTTTGTTGTGTCGATGAACACCCCCCACATTCATACCCTCTGCACTCATCCACTAGAAAATAATACAGATTATTGTAAATCCTATGTTGATGACTGGGGTCGTTCTTGTATGAAGTTGCTGTTGAATTACTCTGCCATTATTAGTATTAGTATTATTGTCTGAGGTATTCTGGGTGGGGTTACCCCTGTGCTGATGAGGTATTCTGGGTGGGGTTACCCCTGTGCTGATGAGGTATTCTGGGTGGGGTTACCCCTGTGCTGATGAGGTATTCTGGGTGGGGTTACCCCTGTGCTGATGAGGTATTCTGGGTGGGGTTACCCCTGTGCTGCTGAGGTATTCTGGGTGGGGTTACCCCTGTGCTGCTGAGGTATTCTGGGTGGGGTTACCCCTGTGCTGCTGAGGTATTCTGGGTGGGGTTACCCCTGTGCTGATGAGGTATTCTGGGTGGGGTTACCCCTGTGCTGATGAGGTATTCTGGGTGGGGTTACCCCTGTGCTGATGAGGTATTCTGGGTGGGGTTACCCCTGTGCTGATGAGGTATTCTGGGTGGGGTTACCCCTGTGCTGATGAGGTATTCTGGGTGGGGTTACCCCTGTGCTGATGAGGTATTCTGGGTGGGGTTACCCTGTGCTGATGAGGTATTCTGGGTGGGGTTACCCCTGTGCTGATGAGGTATTCTGGGTGGGGTTACCCTGTGCTGATGAGGTATTCTGGGTGGGGTTACCCCTGTGCTGATGAGGTATTCTGGGTGGGGTTACCCCTGTGCTGATGAGGTATTCTGGGTGGGGTTACCCCTGTGCTGATGAGGTATTCTGGGTGGGGTTACCCCTGTGCTGCTGAGGTATTCTGGGTGGGGTTACCCTGTGCTGCTGAGGTATTATGGGTGGGGTTACCCCTGTGCTGATGAGGTATCCTGGGTGGGGTTACCCCTGTGCTGATGAGGTATTCTGGGTGGGGTTACCCCTGTGCTGATGAGGTATTCTGGGTGGGTTTACCCTGTGCTGCTGAGGTATTCTGGGTGGGGTTACCCTGTGCTGATGAGGTATTCTGGGTGGGGTTACCCCTGTGCTGATGAGGTATTCTGGGTGGGGTTACCCCTGTGCTGATGAGGTATTCTGGGTGGGTTTACCCCTGTGCTGCTGAGGTATTCTGGGTGGGGTTACCCCTGTGCTGATGAGGTATTCTGGGTGGGGTTACCCCTGTGCTGATGAGGTATTCTGGGTGGGGTTACCCCTGTGCTGATGAGCTATTCTGGGTGGGGTTACCCCTGTGCTGCTGAGGTATTCTGGGTGGGGTTACCCCTGTGCTGCTGAGGTATTCTGGGTGGGGTTACCCCTGTGCTGATGAGGTATTCTGGGTGGGGTTACCCCTGTGCTGCTGAGGTATTCTGGGTGGGGTTACCCCTGTGCTGATGAGGTATTCTGGGTGGGGTTACCCCTGTGCTGATGAGGTATTCTGGGTGGGGTTACCCCTGTGCTGATGAGGTATTCTGGGTGGGGTTACCCCTGTGCTGCTGAGGTATTCTGGGTGGGGTTACCCCTGTGCTGCTGAGGTATTCTGGGTGGGGTTACCCCTGTGCTGCTGAGGTATTCTGGGTGGGGTTACCCCTGTGCTGATGAGGTATTCTGGGTGGGGTTACCCCTGTGCTGATGAGGTATTCTGGGTGGGGTTACCCCTGTGCTGATGAGGTATTCTGGGTGGGGTTACCCCTGTGCTGTGTGTTTTATATGGTGTGTATTCTCTTTTCTCTCCACTGGCTATCTGGTAAACAGGCTACACTCTAGGCAGTCTCTTCTGCTGATGTGTGTGGGTCTGGTAGTGGTACTCTCTCTATTCTACTCTTCTCCTTTCGGCATGGTTAATACCTGCCCGGCGCCCGAACACAATCTTTATCTTTACCCCTCTAATAAATACCGCTACAAGTTTACACTCATTGTATTCGGTGCATGTGACAAATAAAGTTTTGATTTGATATAATAGGGATCTACTAGATTTGATGTCCCTAGCAACACTCATACTAGGGATCTACTAGATTTGATGTCCCTAGCAACACGCATAATAGAGATCTACTAGATTTGATGTCCCTAGCAACACTCATACTAGGGATCTACTAGATTTGATGTCCCTAGCAACACTCATACTAGGGATCTACTAGATTTGATGTCCCTAGCAACACGCATAGTAGAGATCTACTAGATTTGATGTCCCTAGCAACACGCATAATAGAGATCTACTAGATTTGATGTCCCTAGCAACACGCATAATAGGCCGGATACGGAGACAGAGAAGATGTATAATGGTGGATGGAGGGCGGCAGGGTAGCCTAGTGGTTAGAGGGGAGGGCGGCAGGGTAGCCTAGTGGTTAGAGGGGAGGGCGGCAGGGTAGCCTAGTGGTTAGAGGGGGGGAGGGCGGCAGGGTAGCCTAGTGGTTAGAGGGGAGGGGCGGCAGGGTAGCCTAGTGGTTAGAGGGGAGGGGCGGCAGGGTAGCCTAGTGGTTAGAGGAGGGGCGGCAGGTAGCCTAGTGGTTAGAGGGGAGGGGCGGCAGGGTAGCCTAGTGGTTAGAGGGGAGGGGCGGCAGGTAGCCTAGTGGTTAGAGTGGAGGGGCGGCAGGGTAGCCTAGTGGTTAGAGTGGAGGGCGGCAGGTAGCCTAGTGGTTAGAGGGGAGGGGCGGCAGGGTAGCCTAGTGGTTAGAGGAGGGGCGGCAGGTAGCCTAGTGGTTAGAGGGGAGGGGCGGCAGGGTAGCCTAGTGGTTAGAGGGGGGGCGGCAGGGTAGCCTAGTGGTTAGAGGGGAGGGGCGGCAGGGTAGCCTAGTGGTTAGAGGGGAGGCGGCAGGGTAGCCTAGTGGTTAGAGTGGAGGGGCGGCAGGTAGCCTAGTGGTTAGAGTGGAGGCGGCAGGGTAGCCTAGTGGTTAGAGTGGAGGGGCGGCAGGTAGCCTAGTGGTTAGAGGGGAGGGGCGGCAGGGTAGCCTAGTGGTTAGAGGGGAGGGCGGCAGGTAGCCTAGTGGTTAGAGTGGAGGGGCGGCAGGGTAGCCTAGTGGTTAGAGGGGAGGGCGGCAGGGTAGCCTAGTGGTTAGAGTGGAGGGGCGGCAGGTAGCCTAGTGGTTAGAGTGGAGGGCGGCAGGGTAGCCTAGTGGTTAGAGGGGAGGGCGGCAGGTAGCCTAGTGGTTAGAGGGGAGGGCGGCAGGTAGCCTAGTGGTTAGAGGGGAGGGGCGGCAGGGTAGCCTAGTGGTTAGAGGGGAGGGGCGGCAGGTAGCCTAGTGGTTAGAGTGGAGGGGCGGCAGGTAGCCTAGTGGTTAGAGTGGAGGGCGGCAGGGTAGCCTAGTGGTTAGAGGGGAGGGGCGGCAGGGTAGCCTAGTGGTTAGAGTGGAGGGGCGGCAGGTAGCCTAGTGGTTAGAGTGGAGGGGCGGCAGGGTAGCCTAGTGGTTAGAGGGGAGGGCGGCAGGTAGCCTAGTGGTTAGAGGGGGAGGGCGGCAGGGTAGCCTAGTGGTTAGAGGGGAGGGGCGGCAGGTAGCCTAGTGGTTAGAGGGGAGGGGCGGCAGGGTAGCCTAGTGGTTAGAGGGAGGGCGGCAGGTAGCCTAGTGGTTAGAGTGGAGGGGCGGCAGGGTAGCCTAGTGGTTAGAGGGGAGGGGCGGCAGGGTAGCCTAGTGGTTAGTGCGTAGGTGGTGGAAGGGTAGCCTAGTGGTTAGAGTGGAGGGGCGGCAGGGTAGCCTAGTGGTTAGAGTGTAGAGGCGGCAGGGTAGCCTAGTGGTTAGAGTGTAGAGGCGGCAGGGTAGCCTAGTGGTTAGAGCGTTGGACTAGTAACCGGAAGGTTGCAAGTTCAAACCCCCGAGCTGACAAGGTACAAATCTGTCGTTCTGCCCCTGAACAGGCAGTTAACCCTAGGCCGTCATTGAAAATAAGAATTTGTTCTTCACTGACTTGCCTCGTAAAATACAAAATAATAATGGTGGATGTAGGGGCCTGATGGTGGATGTAGGGGCCTAAGATGTAGGGGCCTGATGGTGGATGTAGGGGCCTAAGATGTAGGGGCATAATGGTGGATGTAGGGGCCTAATGGTGGATGTAGGGGCCTAATGGTGGATGTAGGGGCCTAATGGTGGATGTAGGGGCCTAATGGTGGATGTAGGGGCCTAATGGTGGATGTAGGGGTATAATGGTGGATGTAGGGGCCTAATGGTGGATGTAGGGGCCTAATGGTGGATGTAGGGGCATAATGGTGGATGTAGGGGCCTAATGGTGGATGTAGGGGCCTAATGGTGGATGTAGGGGCCTAATGGTGGATGTAGGGGCATAATGGTGGATGTAGGGGTATAATGGTGGATGTAGGGGCATAATGGTGGATGTAGGGGTATAATGGTGGATGTAGGGGCCTAATGGTGGATGTAGGGGTATAAGGCTGAGAGAGCAATGGTGGAGTGATTCAAGAGTTCTTTTGGGTCCAAACTGCTGCAGAAGACCCTTGACCACCGCCAGCTGTCCTGCTAGGTTCCTGGGAGATGCAGCTTTCCCTCCACATGAGAACCTCATGCGCCCAGATCCAGGTATGTTCAATCTAATTTCCCTTGTATGTATTCACCTCTATGAGAAATGCCATTTTATTAAGGCTTTTGGAATATAGTTTCTAGAAAATGGTATGATGTTTTTTTTTTTAAATGTAAAAATAATAATAATAAAATTAAAATCAAATGTATCTCATTCACAGGTGTCTCAATATACCTGGGCGTACCTTGAACCTTCACCACACTCGTTCTCGCAGGCAGAGAATGCATTCGGCATTATGGCTTCGATGAGGATTCTTGGTCGTCCAATCGAGTGTACCCCTGAAAAGGCTAAGGACGTGTGACCCTCCACAACTACCTTTCTTCCATAGATGAAGCTCATCAGCCAAACAGAAATTACCAAAAAATATGTGGACACCTGCTGATTGAACATCTCATTCCAAAATCATGGACATTAATATTAATATGGAGTTGGTCCCCCCTTTGCTGCTATAACAGCCTCCACTCTTCTGTGAAGGCTTTCCACTAGATGTTGGAACATTGCTGCTATAACAGTCTCCACTCTTCTGGGAAGGCTTTCCACTAGATGTTGGAACATTGCTGCTATAACAGCCTCCACTCTTCTGGGAAGGCTTTCCACTAGATGTAGGAACATTGCTGCGGGGATTTGCTTCCATTCAGCCACAAGCATTAGTGAGGTCGGGCACTGATGTTGGGCGATTAGACCTGGCTTGCAGTCAGCATTCCAATTCATCACATTTGCTGACAACCCTCCCTCTTCCCCCAGGACATTGCCATGGCAAGAAGGGTTAGAAGACAACCCATTGCCCCCAGGACATTGCCATGGCAAGAAGGGTTAGAAGAGGACAACTCATGTTGGGCCAGCCAATCAGAACAGGCCTTTGTTTTGCCTGCTCACACACACCCCTTGATGGACGCACTGTGAACGAAAGTACTTTGTACTAAAATGTAGAGTTTTAATCTTGTTTTAATCTTGTTAATAAATTGAAACCTGCTTTTTCTGGGCTGTCTCTTTCTCTGGGCTGTCTCTTTCTCTGGGCTGTCTCTTTCTCTGGGCTGTCTCTTTTCTGGGCTGTCTCTTTTTCTGGGCTAATCTTTCTCTGGGCTGTCTCTTTCTCTGGGCTGTCTCTTTCTCTGGGCTGTCTCTTTCTCTGGGCTGTCTCTTTTTCTGGGCTGTCTCTTTTCTGGGCTGTCTCTTTTCTCTGGGCTGTCTCTTTCTCTGGGCTGTCTCTTTCTCTGGGCTGTCTCTTTCTCTGGGCTGTCTCTTTCTCTGGGCTGTCTCTTTCTCTGGGCTGTCTCTTTTTCTGGGCTGTCTCTTTCTCTGGGCTGTCTCTTTCTCTGGGCTGTCTCTTTCTTGTCTCTTTCTCTGGGCTGTCTCTTTCTCTGGGCTGTCTCTTTCTCTGGGCTGTCTCTTTTCTCTGGGCTGTCTCTTTTCTCTGGGCTGTCTCTTTCTCTGGGCTGTCTCTTTCTCTGGGCTGTCTCTTTCTCTGGGCTGTCTCTTTTTCTGGGCTGTCTCTTTCTCTGGGCTGTCTCTTTCTCTGGGCTGTCTCTGTGTAATTGAACGGCACCATCAGTAGAAAGCCTGTCAGGTCTGTGGCACACAGCTCTTCTCTACGTTGTCAGAATGTCCAAATGCATTGAAACACCTTCTATTGAGATGAAATGCCAACAGAACACACTTTTTCAGCCCACTAATAAACCTTTATTCTTGCTTCTGAAAGTACTAAAGTGTCTGCTGAGAACAGACATGTAAACAAGTGTTTATATGGGAGAAAAATGTGTCAGAGTGGAGTTACAAATATTAGGTTTGGCGAGAGTTCATCCATGAAATCAGCTATAGGACCCAGTGGAATGGAGGAAGAGGAGAGGAGAGGGGGGACATTAGGAGTGTCTGGAGAACAGTGTACATGGTGAGGGGGGACATTAGGAGTGTCTGGAGAACAGTGTACATGGTGAGGGGGACATTAGGAGTGTCTGGAGAACAGTGTACATGGTGAGGGGGACATTAGGAGTGTCTGGAGAACAGTGTACATGGTGAGGGGGGACATTAGGAGTGTCTGGAGAACAGTGTACATGGTGAGGGGGGACATTAGGAGTGTCTGGAGAACAGTGTACATGGGAGAGGAGAGAGGGGGACATTAGGGAGTGTCTGGAGAACAGTGTACATGAGGAGGAGAAGAGGGGACATTAGGAGTGTCTGGAGAACAGTGTACATGGTGAGGAGGAGGGGGACATTAGGAGTGTCTGGAGAACAGTGTACATGGAGAGGAGGAGAGGGGGGACATTAGGAGTGTCTGGAGAACAGTGTACATGAGGAGGAGAGGGGGGACATTAGGAGTGTCTGGAGAACAGTGTACATGGAGAGGAGGAGAGGGGGGACATTAGGAGTGTCTGGAGAACAGGGTACATGGAGAGAGAGGGGGACATTAGGAGTGTCTGGAGAACAGTGTACATGGTGAGGAGGAGAGAGGGGGACATTAGGAGTGTCTGGAGAACAGTGTACATGGAGAGGAGGAGGGACATTAGGAGTGTCTGGAGAACAGTGTACATGAGAGAGGAGGGAGAGGGGGGACATTAGGAGTGTCTGGAGAACAGTGTACATGGTGAGGAGGAGAGGGGGGACATTAGGAGTGTCTGGAGAACAGTGTACATGGAGAGGAGGAGGGACATTAGGAGTGTCTGGAGAACAGTGTACATGAGGAGGAGAGGAGGGACATTAGGAGTGTCTGGAGAACAATGTACATGGAGAGGAGAGGGGGACATTAGGAGTGTCTGGAGAACAGTGTACATGAGAGGAGGAGAGGGGGACATTAGGAGTGTCTGGAGAACAGTGTACATGAGAGGAGGAGAGGGGGACATTAGGAGTGTCTGGAGAACAGTGTACATGAGGAGGAGGAGGGGGGACATTAGGAGTGTCTGGAGAACAGTGTACATGAGGAGAGAGGAGAGTGTCTGGGAACAGTGTACATGAGGAGGGGAGAGGGGGACATTAGGAGTGTCTGGAGAACAGTGTACATGAGGAGGAGGGGGACATTAGGAGTGTCTGGAGAACAGTGTACATGAGGGAGGGAGAGGGGGACATTAGGAGTGTCTGGAGAACAGTGTACATGAGAGAGGGGGACATTAGAGTGTCTGGAGAACAGTGTACATGGAGGAGGAGAGGGGGGACATTAAGAGTGTCTGGAGAACAGTGTACATGGAGGAGGAGAGGGGGGACATTAGGAGTGTCTGGAGAACAGTGTACATGGAGGAGGGGGGACATTAGGAGTGTCTGGAGAACAGTGTACATGGAGGAGAGAGGGGGACATTAGGAGTGTCTGGAGAACAGTGTACATGGAGAGGAGAGGGGGGACATTAAGTGTCTGGAGAACAGTGTACATGAGGAGAGGGGGGGACATGTCTGGAGAGGGGGGACATTAGGAGTGTCTGGAGAACAGTGTACATGTGAGGATGAGAGGGGGGACATTAGGAGTGTCTGGAGAACAGTGTACATGGAGAGGAGAGGGGACATTAGGAGTGTCTGGAGAACAGTGTACATGGAGGAGAGAGGACATTAGGAGTGTCTGGAGAACAGTGTACATGGAGGAGGAAGGGGGACATTAGGAGTGTCTGGAGAACAGTGTACATGGAGAGGGGGACATTAGGGAGTGTCTGAGAACAGTACATGGAGGAGAGGGGGGACATTAGGAGTGTCTGGAGAACAGTGTACATGGAGAGGAGGAGAGGGGGACATTAGGGTGTCTGGAGAACAGTGTACATGAGGAGAGGGGGACATTAGGAGTGTCTGGAGTGTACAGGAGGAGAGGGGGGACATTAGGAGTGTCTGGAGAACAGTGTACATGAGGAGAGAGGGGGACATTAGGAGTGTCTGGAGAACAGTGTACATGGAGGAGGAGGAGAGGGGGACATTAGGAGTGTCTGGAGAACAGTGTACATGGGAGGATGAGAGGGGGACATTAGGAGTGTCTGGAGAACAGTGTACATGGAGAGGAGAGGGGGACATTAGGAGTGTCTGGAGAACAGTGTACATGGAGAGGAGGGACATTAGGGAGTGTCTGGGAGAACAGTGTACATGAGGAGGAGAGGGGGACATTAGGAGTGTCTGGAGAACAGTGTACATGGAGGAGGAGAGGGGGACATTAGGAGTGTCTGGAGAACAGTGTACATGAGGAGGAGAGGGGGACATTAGGAGTGTCTGGAGAACAGTGTACATGGAGAGGAGAGGGGGACATTAGGGTGTCTGGAGAACAGTGTACATGGAGGGAGGGACATTAGGAGTGTCTGAGAACAGTGTACATGAGAGAGGGGACATTGTGTCTGGAGAGATTATTACATGAGAGGGGGACATTAGGAGTGTCTGGAGAGGGGACAGTGTACATGGAGAGGAGAGGAGGGACATTAGGGAGTGTCTGGAGAACAGTGTACATGATGAGGAGAGAGGGGACATTAGGAGTGTCTGGAGAACAGTGTACATGGAGAGGAGAGGGGGACATTAGGGGTGTCTGGAGAACAGTGTACATGGGGAGAGGGGGACATTAGGAGTGTCTGGAGAACAGTGTACATGGTGAGGAGGAGAGGGGACATTAGGAGTGTCTGGAGAACAGTGTACATGGAGAGGAGGGAGGGGGACATTAGGAGTGTCTGGAGAACAGTGTACATGAGGAGGAGAGGGGACATTAGGAGTGTCTGAGAATGAGGAGGAGGGGGGACATTAGGAGTGTCTGGAGAACAGTGTACATGAGGAGGAGGAGGGGGACATTAGGAGTGTCTGGAGAACAGTGTACATGGAGGGAGAGGGGGACATTAGGAGTGTCTGGAGAACAGTGTACATGAGGAGAGGGGGACATTAGTGTCTGGAGGTGTACATGGAAGAGGAGGGGACATTAGGAGTGTCTGTCAGTGTACATGGAGAGGACAGGACATAGAGGAGTGTCTGGAGAACAGTGTACATGGTGAGGGAGGAGAGGGGGACATTAGGAGTGTCTGGAGAACAGTGTACATGGAGAGGAGGGGGGACATTAGGGGTGTCTGGAGAACAGTGTACATGAGGAGGAGAGGGGACATTAGGAGTGTCTGGAGAACAGTGTCACATGGTACAGTGAGGAGAGGGGGACATTAGGAGTGTCTGGAGAACAGTGTACATGAGGAGGAGAGGGGGACATTAGGAGTGTCTGGAGAACAGTGTACATGGAGAGGAGGAGAGGGGGGACATTATGAGTGTCTGGAGAACAGTGTACATGAGAGAAGGGGGACATTAGGAGTGTCTGGAGAACAGTGTACATGAGGAGGAGGGGGACATTAGGAGTGTCTGGAGAACAGTGTACATGGAGGAGGAGGAGGACATTAGGGGAGTGTCTGGAGAACAGTGTACATGAGGAGGAGAGGGGGACATTAGGAGTGTCTGGAGAACAGTGTACATGGAGGAGAGGGGGGACATTAGGAGTGTCTGGAGAACAGTGTACATGGAGGAGGAGAGAAGGGGACATTAGGAGTGTCTGGAGAACAGTGTACATGAGGAGAAGGGGGACATTAGGAGTGTCTGGAGAACAGTGTACATGGAGGAGGAGGGGGGGACATTAGGAGTGTCTGGAGGAACAGTGTACATGGAAGAGGGGGACATTAGGAGTGTCTGAGAGACAGTGTACATGGAGAGGGGGGACATTAGGAGTGTCTGGAGAACAGTGTACATGGAGGAGGAGAGGGGACATTAGGAGTGTCTGGAGAACAGTGTACATGGGAGGAGGGGGACATTAGGGTGTCTGGAGAACAGTGTACATGAGGGGAGAGGGGACATTAGGGTGTCTGGAGAACGTGTACACGGAGGAGAGGGGGACATTAGGAGTGTCTGGAGAACAGTGTACATGGAGGAGAGGAGGGACATTAGGAGTGTCTGGAGAACAGTGTACATGAGGAGGGGGGACATTAGGAGTGTCACAGAGGGAGCAGTGTACATGGAGGAGAGAGGACATTAGGAGTGTCTGGAGAACAGTGTACATGGGAGGGAGGAGAGTGTCATGGAGGAGATTAGGAGTGTCTGGAGAACAGTGTACATGGAGAGGAGGAGAGGGGGACATTAAGGTGTCTGGAGAACAGTGTACTGGAGGAGAGGAGGGGGGACATTAGGAGTGTCTGGAGAACAGTGTACATGGAGAGGAGGGGGGACATTAGGAGTGTCTGGAGAACAGTGTACATGGTGAGGAGAGGGGGGACATTAGGAGTGTCTACAGTGTACATGGAGGAGGAGAGGGGACATTAGGAGTGTCTGGAGAACAGTGTACATGAGGAGGAGAGGGGGGACATTAGGAGTGTCTGGAGAACAGTGTACATGGTGAGGAGGAGAGGGGACATTAGGAGTGTCTGGGAGAACAGTGTACATGGAGAGGAGAGGAGGAGGACATTAGGAGTGTCTGGAACAGGGTACATGGAGAGGAGGAGAGGGGGACATTAAGGGTGTCTGGAGAACAGTGTACATGGTGAGGAGGAGAGGGGGACATTAGGAGTGTCTGGAGAACAGTGTACATGGAGAGGGGACATTAGGAGTGTGTCTGGAGAGGACATGTCTGGAGGAGGGAGAGGGGGTGTCTGGAGAACAGTGTACATGGAGGAGAGGAGGGACATTAGGAGTGTCTGGAGAACAATGTACATGGAGGAGGAGAGGGGGGACATTAGGGTGTCTGGAGAACAGTGTACATGAGGAGAGTGGGACATTAGGAGGGGGTGTCTGGAGAACAGTGTACATGGAGGAGGAGGGGGGACATTAGGAGTGTCTGGAGAACAGTGTACATGGAGGAGGAGGGGACATTAGGAGTGTCTGGAGAACAGTGTACATGGAGGAGAGGGGGGGACATTAGGAGTGTCTGGAGAACAGTGTACATGGAGAGGAGAGAGGGGACATTAGGGAGTGTCTGGAGAGCAGTGTACATGGGTGAGGAGGAGAGGGGACATTAGGAGTGTCTGGAGAACAGTGTATGGAGAGGAGGAAGGGGGGGACATTAGGGTGTCTGGAGAACAGTGTACATGGGAGGAGGAGGGGACATTAGGAGTGTCTGGAGAACAGTGTACATGGAGAGGAGAGGGGGACATTAGGAGTGTCTGGAGAACAGTGTACATGAGGAGAGAGGGGGGACATTAGGAGTGTCTGGAGTACAGAGAGGAGAGGGGACATTAGAAGTGTCAGAGGGAACAGTGTACATGGAGGAGGACATTAGGAGTGTCTGGAGAACAGTGTACATGGAGGAGGAGGGGGGACATTAAGGTGTCTGGAGAACAGTGTACATGGAGAGGAGGAGAGGGGACATTAGGAGGTGTCTGGAGAACAGTGTACATGAGGAGGAGAGGGGGGACATTAGGAGTGTCTGGAGAACAGTGTACATGGAGGAGGAGAAGGGGGACATTAGGGTGTCTGGAGAACAGTGTACATGAGGAGGAGGGGGGACATTAGGAGTGTCTGGAGAACAGTGTACATGAGGAGAGAGAGGACATTAGGAGTGTCTGGAGAACAGTGTACATGAGGAGAGGGGGACATTAGGAGTGTCTGGAGA